>NC_091362.1:1079670-1229670 GCF_038502225.1 Cherax quadricarinatus
ATTGTTTAATAATCAATATATCAATGAAATACTGATTTACTTCCCCCTTAAATACAGTCCACCTGTTCTGTTTATTCTCTTAATTAAATATAAGAGAGCATACATTTGTTAATATCTACTGAGATTTTCTTTATTATAAAAATTCCAATTGCAATGAACATTCTTCCAGAGGCGCAGTGTGTGATAATGCACCTGTGGAAGGACCTGGGTGCCTGCAAGTCTACTCTGGGAAGTGAAAAGAGTCTTCTTTTACCAGAAATTCCTACAGGTTCTACAGTACTTTTAGGTAAAGAAATAATCCAGTTTATTGTTTCAGAATGTATCATTACTGGATCTTCAAATCTTTTACATCCTCAGAAAATAAAATACTGTGTTATCCTAATAACTAACTGGTGGCGTGCATTACTTCCCATTATTTTTGCCCATATACCTAACGCTATTTATATTTATTTGTTTTCAAGTGAGTTTTGTCCTTGTATAATGAGGGAGCGCAAGGAAACTGTACCTCCCATGTCTTCCTCTTTCTGTATTTCTTTACTCTCATTTTTTCCAAAGAGCTTTATTTTTATTCACATTAGCCACTTTAAATGCCATTTCTGTTTTCTGTCTCATCTCTTGTCGACATTGTGAAAAATGATCTGCATGAGGTTTACAGGGTATTACCCGAATTGTTACATGTAAGTAGTTTGGGTGAGATAAGTGGGACTTAGTCACAGTTGGTCACAGGACTGTCACTCCCTCGATGCCCACTCCTTCACCACTCTCACAAAAAAGCTTGACCTGATATTAAATTAATAATTACAACATTAAACATTAATACAAGTAAGGATAATTTGCAAAATAGTGTGGACTGTATGAAAATTAAGGAAACGATCTCCAGAAATGATCTCCAGGGTAAGAATTTTCTAACTGACACCGAGCACATATGTAGCAAATGTTAGATAATTAAGAAATTTTTATTACCACTTACCATTTATGCTGTAGTTGGATCATCCCACAACGCCTACCTAACAAATAGAATCCTACTGGCCAGCGAGAAATCTAAATGAAAGGACTAATGGGGTACATATTGGATGTTCTGCATGATGACACCTCATTATTTCCACTATCACCACCTAATTCCAGAGGCCCCGCAAATTCTCTGTCCCTATTTTTCAACAGGGAACACTCCAGGACTTATTAATTATAGTTTGAGGCTGGTCCTTTCCATTATGGCCTCGATGACGTAGGATCACTAGACGATTTCACCACAACCATTACTCACACATTAGTTCACTATGATGTCCTCCCTGTATCACTCCGCGGCCGCTGCACACTCCTTCACACACAGTTTCTTAAAGGGTCGCAGTTTAATACACAATTATGATATTCATATTTGCACATTCGGAATTTAGGAAAATTATAAAAAAAAATCCACAGACATGTTTACACTAGTACCAAGACAAAAAAGCAGCATGGAACACTACAGTAATGACGGGTCGCCCACGTGTCAGTGACACGTTTTCGCCTCTTACTGTATATCATGATCATACGTCACATCTTTCTATTAAAGTGTTATGTTAGTTTACAGTGGCGAGATATCATAATTATCTCAATCATCCCACCTTAATTTTCAACCTATTCTCTCTTATCTTTTACACAGTAACTAGTAAAGACTCTCTCTTCTAATTTAGAACATGAAATCATCTTTCTTAGAAGTACAAAAAAATCTTAGTTTCCTGAGTTCCCTGCTCAGGAGTGCAAGGAAAAAACAAGGAAAATCATTAGTATCAAAACCAAATACTTAAATATATTTTTTAAGGAATTATAGGCACTTTACTGATGCAGAGGGAGTGTTTTTCACAACAGAAAGAAATGAGAGATCAGTTTCTTGAAAGAAAACAAAATAAGGACCACAAACTTTCTAATAGAGGACGTCGAGCACCCAACAATTCATAAAGCGATATACGCAAAGACAAAACTTACCAAAATACGAGCCGTAGCTAAGGTGAGTTTGTCGCTGCTGGTCCTCACGATCCTGTCCTCCGACTCCTTCTTTGTCTTGAACGTACCTCTTCTGGCTCACAGACGTCGTCGTCTCAATAGCTGCAACCAAGAAAAAGAAAAATGATGGACAGAAACTTGAGCGAGTTGGAAAGGCAGTAGGTGGGTGGGAGAAACTGCGTTTGAATAAATGCATGAACCTAAACATAACACCTGTAAATCCTTAACTTTGTCTGCAGGAGAGAGATAGAAACAGAGGGGGAGAGAGAGAGAGAGAGAGAGAGAGAGAGAGAGAGAGAGAGAGAGAGAGAGAGAGAGAGAGAGAGAGAGAGAGAGAGAGAGAGAGAGATACTGAGATTTTGATGATAAATTAGACACATGTGCAACTCTTGGGTATCTTTATTGAGGAAACGTTACGCCACACAGTGGCTTCATCAGTCCATACAAAGGAGAATCTTGAAGAACTGGAGGAGAATGAGGTAATCAGTCCCTCAGCCTTGAGTCGATGTGGTCAATCCATCAAGATTGATGGACTTGTGTGATCCAGGAAAAAGATGTCGAACCGCGCGGTGGGGGGTGTAATTTAGGGGTTTTACGGGAGGTTCTGCAGGCGATTGGCGTAGTGGATTTTGTGGGTAGTGACGGGTCGAATGTGGACCACACTTTTTGTAGGAGGGGTTATGCCGCACTGCTGGACAGGGTTTACATCACTGGCTTGATACGTAGTGGGAGGGTTGATTGTGTTGATCTGGGTTTCTCAGACCACCGAGGTGTTCTGGTAACTCTCGAGTGGGAGGGCGTTATACGTGTTTTTTCTAGTTATTGGAAACTAAATGCTAATTTGTTGCAATGAGTAGATGCTTTGGAAGCTTTCAGGTTATGGTGGGTTGGATTCTGGAATGAAGGAAATGGGATAGAGGATGTTGTAGAGTGGTGGCATTCAAAGGGAAAAAATGCAGTACAGGGTTTTTATAGAAGGTTAAGGAAGGAGGAGGCGTGTTATAGATATGGGACGCAAAAGTATTTAGAGGGACAGGGGTGGGATTGTTATGGTGCAGGTGGGAGGTATGACCTCGCGGAAATAGAGTGCCTTCGTAGTCAATTACGGGAAATTCAGAATAAGTTTCATGCTTTGAGGGTGCGAGCGAGGATTGAGGAGGTGCTGTGGGGGGGATAAACCCTCTGTAGGGGTTTAGCGTAGTTTCAGAATGAGACGTATGGCGACAACAGTATTGTCAGTGTGGTCGGTGATGACTTGGGTGGTTATCGTTAAGGATTAAGGCTAGTTACTACTGAGAGCATAGGGACCAATGCAGACCAATGGTTTGAGAGAAAATGGAAGGGTATTGAGGGGAATCGAGAGGCGAGGGAAGCTTTACTGCGTGGCATAGTGGCGAATTTGAGAGACGTGGATCGAGTGGATATGGAGGGTTGTATATCGGAGGAGGAGGTTTACAAGGCTGTTCAGGGACAAGCACTGAGGAAATCGCCTGGTTGCGATGGGATACCAGGTGATTTTATGTAGTTCATTGGGAACTGTTAAAACACATGTTGGTTCGACTTTACAATTCAATGAAAATTAGCGGTAGAATGGGTGGTGAGGCGGAGTTGGGTGTTGTAGTGTTGGTACCAAAGGCCGAGGTCCGCGAATCTTTGGAAGCACATAGGGCCATCATGTTGATGGGGGCGGATTATAAGATTTTTGTGCGTATTTTGGCAAACCGGATGAGACGGATTTTGGACAAGGTAATAGGGGAAGGGCAATACGGGATTCCTGGAGGATCTATGAGAGATGGTCACCGACGCCTCAAAAGTTTCGTGAAGGATTGTAGTGGAGGAGGAGTCTTAGGATTAGATTGGGAAAAGGCTTTTGACAGCGTGGATAGGGAAACATTATTAGCAATGTTATTGAAGCAGGGTTTCGGGGAAGAAATAGTAGCACGGGTGCGTATGTTATATACGGAGGCACAGGTTCGGGTCCAGGTCAATGGGAGGGTGGGGTCCGTGATAGGCATGGGGTTGGGGTTGCGTCAGGGGTGTCCCCTCTCACAGCTTTTGTTTGCCTCTTTGCAGGACCCCTTTTATAGATTGGTAATGGGTGGGGTAGAGGGGAGGATTGTGCGCAGGGCGAAGCAGGAGAGATTTTAGGTTATATGAATGATACCACCATCTTGGTGCATAGTAGGAATGGTTTGGTGTTCGTAGAAAAGGTTATAATGTTTTTTTAGTGATGCGTCTTCCATGCACATTAATAGAGAAAAATCCAAACTTTTGGAGGTGGGGTCCTGGGTGGGGGGGACGTTAGGTACGGAGTATGGGTGGAAAACCGTTGAGCGGATAAAGATCTGCGGTGTGTATTTTTGCAATGATGAACAGGCGGCGCGTGCATTTAATTCGTCCATTGTAGTAGCAGCCGCAGTTCATAGGATGGCGGGATGGCGGCCGGGTGAAGTAATATTACATCATCGAGTATTAGTTGTCAATGTACTGGTGTATAGTAAATTATGGTTTGTTTCAGCGGTCTATCCGCTGATGACAAACGATGTGTTGCGACTACAGAGGAAGGCTTTGGATTTCATATGGGGTTACCATAGGCATTGGTTAGGGAAGGACATAGTTATGACGCACGTAGCTAAGGAGGGGTGGGGCTGATACCACTACACAGTCGCCTAATGAGCATTTACGTACGACAGGAATTCTTGACAAGGGGTGGGGTCAGGGGAGCGAGGGTTGATGCGGTGATGAGGGAGGTTCGATGATGGTGGGTGAAGAAAGACCTCACAAGGTGCCAAGCGATGTTACAGCACTTACTGGTGGTGCAAAACCCTATGAGAGTTAGGGCAGGTAAATTAGACAATATAGGTATAACATCGGGAGAGGTCATCGGTGATGAGGTTTTCCCAGGATATCATTGGAAGACTATGTGGCAGGGGTTCAAGAAATTGCGCTTACAACCATGGGTTAGGAAAACTGATTACCGCTTCCTCCACGGGATTTTGGCATCCAAGGCACAATTGTACCTATTGGGAATGACCCAGGATCAGACCTGTGCGTGGTGTGGGTGGCTGGAAACGGCGTTTCAAGTCGTATACTTTTGTGATGATTTACATAAGGTTAGGAATAGGTTCAAGGGTGTCCTCAGACGAGTGGGAGGGGAAGGGGTTGTCGATGCTTAGAGTTTTGAGTCTTGAGATGGGAGATTGTTCGGATGTGGTACGACGTTCTGTGTCATATTTGGTACTTGACTATTTATACGTGTCATGGGGTATGAGCGAATATAGGGGTGCTATGCGCGTCAGGCCACTGATGTACCATGTTTATAGGACGAAATGTAGGAATAGAGAGGTATATGGGCAATGCTGGGAGGGAGCTCTTCCGTTGGGGTATAGGAATCTAACGACGGAAACGTTACAGGAGTAATGAGGTGTAGGTAGGTATAATCCCTCGGTGGAGCCAAGGGGTTGGTCTCCCGGGAGGGGGAGGGGGGGAAGAGTTAGGTTTTTTGGCGACTGGACTGTACTTTTTTTTGTGAGTGTATGGTGATCGGGGTGTAATGTAGGGAGAGGGAGGGGGACCTTTGTGTGGTCTGGGGTATAGTGTCTTGCGGGCGTGATTGAGTGTCATAGTCTGAGAAAGGTGGGGGAGCGGTACGGTACTGAGAAAGGTTGGGGGAGCGGTACTGAGAAAGGTTGGGGGAGCAGTACTGAGAAAGGTTGTGGGAGCGGTACTTAGAAAGGTTGGGGGAGCGGTACTGAGAAAGGTGGGGGGGGAGCGGTAATGAGAAAGGGTGGGGGAGCGGTACTGAGAAAGGTTGGGGGAGCGGTACTGAGAAAGGTGGTGGGAGCGGTACTGAGAAAGGTTGGGGGAGCGGTACTGAGAAAGGTTGGGGGAGCGGTACTGAGAAAGGTTGGGGGAGCGGTACTGAGAAAGGTTGGGGGAGCGGTACTGAGAAAGGTTGGGGAGCGGTACTGAGAAAGGGGGGAGCGGTACTGAGAAAGGCTGGGGAGCGGTACTGAGAAAGGTTGGGGGAGCGGTACTGAGAAAGGCTGGGGGAGCGGTACTGAGAAAGGTTGGGGGAGCGGTACCGAGAAAGGTTGGGGGAGCGGTACTGAGAAAGGTTGGGGAGCGGTACTGAGAAAGGTGGGGGAGCGGTACTGAGAAAGGTTGGGGGAGCGGTACTGAGAAAGGTGGTGGGAGCGGTACTGAGAAAGGTTGGGGGAGCGGTACTGAGAAAGGTTGGGGGAGCGGTACTGAGAAAGGTTGGGGAGCGGTACTGAGAAAGGTTGGGGGAGCGGTACTGAGAAAGGTTGGGGAGCGGTACTGAGAAAGGTTGGGGAGCGGTACTGAGAAAGGTTGGGGGAGCGGTACTGAGAAAGGTTGGGGGAGCGGTACTGAGAAAGGTTGGGGGAGCGGTACTGAGAAAGGTTGGGGGAGCGGTACTGAGAAAGGTTGTTCGAGCGGTACTGAGAAAGGTTGGGGGAGCGGTACTGAGAAAGGTTGGGGGAGCGGTACTGAGAAAGGTTGGGGAGCGGTACTGAGAAAGGTGGGGGAGCGGTACTGAGGAAGGTTGGGGGAGCGGTACTGAGAAAGGTTGGGGAGCGGTACTGAGAAAGGTTGGGGGAGCGGTACTGAGAAAGGTTGGGGAGCGGTACTGAGAAAGGTGGGGGAGCGGTACTGAGGAAGGTTGGGGGAGCGGTACTGAGAAAGGTTGGGGAGTGGTACTGAGAACCATGGTGCGGTTTTCTTATGCTGAGTCATGCTGAGCTCTTTTATTAATATCAATTGTAATGTTAGGATAGCAATTGGCATTTTTCACTACTGAAGAGTTGTAGTTGTCATTCAAAATATGTTCATAGGTTTTAAATTATGTTGGTTATTAGTTATAACATAAATGAACAATGGCGAGTTGTTGTATAATATGGTGAAATGGGGTTAAGGGGGGGGTTAGTTATACTGCTTGAATTCTTACTGAATGTAATTTTTCAGTGTGTATATTGTAATTAGCAGATGGGAAGGGGTAAGAGGATTGTTTTTACTTTGTATTACTTACACAGTTTTATTTTGCTTTAATGGAATTATGTTTAATGGCATTATACATGTATCAGTTGCGGGAAGGGTACATATTTGACATATTACTGCATATTGCAATCTTTTTGATTGTTGTCAAGTCTAACATAGTACAATCCTGTATGTAGTATAGTACAATCCTGTATGTAGCATTGTACAATCCTGTATGTAGCATAAGTGTTAAGGGATGAACTATACAGGTGATGTGGGATTTTTTGTGTAAGGGCAAAGTCAAACATGCAGTGTGCTTAGACAATGAAAAATTTATATTGTCTGGATGATCTGATACTGTACACTTTGATTTTTATTGTATTGTATGTTCTAAATAAAATATAAAAAAAAAAAAAACACACACATCGTATCCTTACAATCCCTGTTGGAGAGGGGAACTTATACTTCTCCATTCGGCATAATATTCTACGATACACTTTTCAAACCGAGTGAAGATGAAACCAGCAAGCGGGTCAGTCAATGACTCGTCCAAATTAGCATTTGCAGCTGCCGTTAGCGGAATTCTGCTTTCGTTGTAGCTTGTACTGACAACAACGAGGCTGAGAAACTCATCACCGCCAACGCTACTACCACTCTTCACCAGCGAGGATTTCAAGTTATGACTTCCCCAGCTTTGAGGTCCAAGAGAAGTGTGTTCCTCAGGCGACTTGATAGACTTATCACTACCCAGGCTATTGAAGAAATCAAAACATCTATTAAAGACCAGAACCCTTGGGCCACGGTGGAGTATATTACCATAATACCCAATACTTCCTCAGTGCTGACGTCAACATGGTAGCCAGAGTTCTCGCGGAGGCACTGGCTGTTCACTATTTTTATATCAACCCAACATACACTGAAGCAAAGAGATTCAAGTACATCATACAGTGTTACTCCTATATGCACACCGGTAATGACTGCCCCACCAAGGACAAGAATTTCTGCTCAACCTACGGCAACAAAGATCATGATTTCAAGTCTTGCACCATCACCACTCCACCTAAATGCCTGAACTGCAAGAATGAGCACCATACTCTTCCTGCCAAATGCCCAACTAGACGAGAAGTACTCACGAAACAGCTAGAACAGCATACGAAAATCACTGCTCAATCTAAAACATATGCTGCTATTACAAAACTGCAAGCAGATACCACTAAGATTCTCATGGCTGCTCAAACTACGTCATCCACCAGTAATACATCACCACCGATTCCTGCTGGCGACTCCCCCAAAATTCTTTACTACGCCCATGTGCACAATGTAAGTGCACGTGGATCATTTAGCTCCACCATCAATGAACTCTTCAGGCTCAACACCATGCCCAGTTTTACATTCCCTGAATCTCAACCTTCGTCTGACATCGTGAAATCCACTCAAATACTGTCAATGTCTCCACAGCTCCACCACCACCACTGCCTCCTCCTTCCACCACTGAGATAGACCAGTCAGAGACCGATGAGACGCCACTCAATCCCACCAATAAGAGGGCACCACCACCTTTCTTCACCACCACTGCAATGGACCAACCAGCGGCCTCGCCTGTAACATCGCAACCACCACCAGCCTAGAAAGTTCAAACACTACAACATCGAGATGAAACTTTCGCCGTCTCGGCCCAGTCAGACACTCCTTCAACTGCCACTACTGACAGCCCTACTGTGGCTGCCTCAGCCCTGGATAATGAGCCTCAATACGTGGAAATACCTGGTGTCTGGTTCTTCACAACCGACATAATGCTTGCCCGAGAACTTCACCAGCAACTCCAGGATGGGACTGCTAAGTTCACCTGCGACTCGAAACATGTCCTCAACACCGAACAAGTATTCCAACGTGGCAAACAGAGCTTAGCAAACACCACAACTGTGGTTGCGGTGGACTACATCTCAGAAAGAAGTTCAGATCTCTGCAAAACGGTTCACTCGAATAGCAAGCTTCCCATCGACCAATCACTGTGAAGCTAAGTTTCCCTGCACTTTGCCATTGGCTAAAGCTGGGGTCTGGCTCCAATCGACCCAGTAATGGCTTCTTTCTCGGCCCCTCCTGACACTGCCTGCTGCTGTGCAGATCCATCAGCCGTCTTCGTATCGCCATCTGCTCACCACTGGCATGCCCTTCAAGACACTCCCATTCCTGGGAGCCAAGGCCGGGTCACCATCTGAAGAAGACCCGGGCCGGCAGTTCCGTGGAACCTTATACAATACAATACAATCTCCAACAAAAATACATCCCTTCCCTGTAGTATGTGACGAAGCCTACAGATCAGCCTTGGTTCGGCTTTCGTTGTCGAGAGGCTGCTACTGTTAAGCACAAGGCTTGAAGAAGGTACAAAAGGCATCACAATATCTATAACAGGAACCTGTACAGGCAAACCCATTGGCAAATGGAAGTTCAAAAGTGGGTCATCTCTAGATAGGAGGCTGATACGAAAAGAGATGGTATCAAGTGAGCTCCGAAACCTGGTGGTCCATGGTCAAGGATCTACAAGGTTATTCACCTAATAAAATTATCCCTCTTTTAAACCGGCAGGATGGAACCACCTCTACTAGCAGTCATGAGAAAGCTGACATGTTTGCCGACCACTTTACTGCCAAGATTCCAGTTCCAACTAGGGAACCTCTCTTGCTAGCCGCAAAATCTGTGTCAAAGTTCTCGGTGGTGACAATAAGTCAGGATAAAGTGCATTTTTTTTCCTTAAATCTTAGTTTACCAGGTAAACAGGTAAACTAAGAAAAGACTGTTAAGGTGAGCCCAAGATTGCTGAGAAGTTCAGACCAGCTAGTGTCACCTCTAACTTGCATCTATCAGCCCTGTCTAGCACAGTGTATATGACCTTCTCATTGGATATAGGCAAATGTAATCCATGTTCACAGAAAGACGAGCAGAGCGGAAATCACGAAATACAGACCAGTGTCACTGTTGCTAATCACTTGGGAAGATTCATGAGACAATAATCTTACGGAAGATGACGTCGTTTTTCGACTCTCGCTCGCTTCTTTGTGACCGTTAATATCGCTTCACAAAAGGTCGCTCTCCCACTGATCTGCTGTTTAACCTCTCCATTATGTGGCACAAGTCACTTGATTAATCCATGGACAGCTGTGTTATAGCACTGGACATTGCTAGTGCTTTCGACCGAGTATGGCACCAAGAACTCTTGGTGAAATTGCAAGCACTAGGAGTCGCCGGCTTTGCATTATGCCTTCTAAGTGTAGTTTCTGCTCCACATGAAAGTGTTCTTGGCCCCTTGTTATTGAATGTCTACTGCAATGACCTTCAACTCATTCCAAAATCCATTTATATGCAGACGACTGCTCTCTGATGTATACATTCAAGAGAGAAAATGCAAACTGCTCAAAGTAACGTTAATCATCAGCTTACATCTATATCAGCCTGGGAAAAACGATAGTAGGTCACATTCACTCCTGAGAGAAGGCAAATGATGATTCTCTGTAGGGACCATGATGGTATTGCTTGGACAGTGGTAAGAATGAATGGGAGAGTGTTGGTACCAGGGAATGATGTTGATATCCTTGAGGTGAAAAATGACTCCAAACTGATTACGAAGAACAGCGTTGTATATCTTGCAAACAAACCAGCCAGGAAGCATACAACACTTCGACGTATCTCGCATCTCATTGACATTATAGGTTGCAAAATTCTGTGCAAGGCACAAATATGATCACAGTTAAGTATATTTCACTTTCTTGAATTGCCTGCCCTCCGTCTAATCTGCGACTCTTGACAAAATAGAGTACAAATCGAAATGACTCATCTCATTCGCCTGGACCCGGCATGGACAGATCCATCATTTCGGTAGAGCCTTCAACTCCGGAGGGATGTGGGTGGCCTTACCGTCATGCACAAAGTACCACACTTTGCTCCACTTCCCTGACAATGAAAAGTGAGCTTCTACACAACACGATGGGAAACAAACAGTAACTACACTCTGGCAGAACCATTCTCAAGAACATCGCTTAACTTGAGACCATTTATTCCTAGGATCACTCGAGTCTGAAACATGTTCATACAGCATAATGACAACAACGAAGTAGAGTCTGTTGACCAGGTAAAATCACTGGCTTCAAATTCATCCCGTTCCCTATTTGTATATCCCTTAACAATATAAAGGTTTTAAAATAAGCTGATGTAGGTAAAAGCTCTTAGCATGTAAATAAAGTTAAAAACCCTAGCCCTAATCTTTTTAAACCCTGTGTAGAGAGAGAGAGAGAGAGAGAGAGAGAGAGAGAGAGAGAGAGAGAGAGAGAGAGAGAGAGAGAAAGAAAGAGAGAGAGAGATACTCTTAGACTTCTACCACCAAGGTAGAGTCCCCCTAAAAGAAACACTCATTCACTGTCAGTCATTCGGTGACTATTTTCTCAGAATCGCACCGACATCACAGATCAGATGACCTTCCAAAACTCTAGTTTGGCTAACGAATTTTTCCAATTCCCATCATTACTATTAACTTGCTCACACTCCAACTGCATGTCTTGTTATAATACCTACTGGCCTCTCCGATACATCGCGGCTACATCAGACTGTTGGATGTTCAATCCCCTAAGACATGAAATCTCATTTGAATCCTTCCTCCATTTTTTTCCTGGGATGCCACTTACCGCTCCTTCACACTACCCAAGATTTATAAATCATTCGAGGCATCTTGTTTTGCTCTATCATCTCTTAATGTCTCTCTAAATTTGGGCTCCAAATTCTCTGCATAGTATTCTCGCTACACACTGTCCTCAAACACGACATCTCTCCTCCCTCCAGACTACTCCGAATTGCAATGTATGAAATCATATAATTGATATAACATTATTGGTTAAGTAAAAGAACACAGATGACAGACACTAACATTTACCTAACATTTTGCCTCATAGAACAGCATAATAAACGTTATTAAACTAATAATTTTTAAAATTAAACGAAATTTAATAATGATAAGTGTTCACATATACATATGCACATACATATGCAAATTATTTTAGAGTAAGGTTGATGAAGTTATACATCTGGCAGTAAGCATCTGGGGAGACTGCAGCTCTGCAGCTCCTGTGGACGAGCCGCCACTGTTTGACATTCCCCTTTTGTGGAATAACCCCTCATCTTTCATATCTCAACACGTTTACTTTATCCATACTCTATCCCTCCAATCTGATATTCAATGTTTCTCTTCTGTGAGAGAAAAGTTCGTTAGATAAGAGTGGAACCATGAATGAATGGTGGTGATAAAATAAATGGGTGAATGCTTGTTGAGTAAGAAGCGTGCATCGTTGCTTCTCTAACCCCCTCCCCCCCTTTTATTCCACTCATTGGGAGATAACAATGGACCCTCCTAGCTACTTTTAAATCACTTTAACTTCCTGCTCCCTCCAAATCTATAAGCATGGAGTTCCATTCAGGTGTCTTTTATATTCCAGGTGTTGGGTTTTGATGTTAGTGTAACCGAACCTGATAAGATTACGCCTTTTAACGTAATTATTCTTATTCCTCACCAATTTGTTTCAAGTCTTTTTGCCTATCATGTGAGTGACGACTTGTCCGGGTTTTCAACGGTTTTCTTTTTTTTTTGTCTTTTAGCCTTGTCACTCGGCATGGGTCATCTGACGCATGAGACAAGTCGGGCAGATAGAGCTAAGCTCTTGATCTGCGACAACATCATTTACCAACTATCCTCCTGATGCCATATCACTATATTTTAACACACTTGGAATATTACCATCAATTATCTTCATATCATTCAACCACCTTCATGAAAGTGCAAAAAGACAGCGTTTGTATTATTAACATGTCTATTTTAATGGAGACGTCATATGCAACTTGCTTTACAGAGTGAAATGCTGATTTATAAGAGCCATGCTGAACTGCGAATGTCTCGTGTTTCACGCGCATCATTGTCAGCACCGTGAATCCTGCTAACTACTTGCCACATTCCATCTGTTCACAGGAATACATCTTTCTTGATCTTGTATATATTTGTATATAGGAACATTACCTAAGTTTCATATGACCCATTTATGTATTTAGTTTTTGATCATTAGTTTTGATCTTGTATATTTTTTTCTACGATTGATTATTTTTACATGTTATAATATATCTTTTCTACTTTCTTTTCATAAGGAAGAAGGAAGAAGGTCTGCAAACTCCAAAATTTCATCATCAACCTTCGCATCACATCTTTAGAATACCCCAAAACGAGCGATTCATTAGTATAGAGGAACTGAGACTACCACCGCTTGTATTAGTTACCCTTCACTCCAGCACCTCACCTCAGCACCCTAGCATTCACCCAGGGACTGGTGGCAAAAACGCTCACTTCACACGCTGTGTGTTCGGGTACGATTCCCGGCAAGGGTAGAAACATATGGCGTGTTTCTTTACAGCGGTTATCCATGTTCACCCACCAGTTAAGTGGGTACCTGGGTGTTAGTCGGCTGGTGTGGGTCGCATCCTGGGTCAAAACAGACCTAATTTGCCCGAAATGCTCTGTATAACAAGCGGCTTTCTGTTTAGTAGTATGTCACTGATGTCAGCTAGACCTGTATACCTTGTACGTGTATGTGTATAAAGCTATATATTGTTGCATTCCTAAGCCTATCTTCGTTAGAAAATAATCTCACTCTTGCATCCCATTCCAAATCCTCTTTGTTCCTTTGTAGTTCTACGTTGTGTTGTCGATAATACTTTCAATAATTACTCTACCATACACTTTACAAGGTATATTCAACATTTTTTTTCTCTTGCAAAATTTTTTTCTTAGTCAACTGCAAGTTTCTGGCCAAAAAGTAGATATCCTCCCTTCCTTTCAGCATTTATTGAAAAGTACTCAACCACTCGTCTGCCCTTAACATGTCAGTCTTGATCCGTCTATTCCAGATGTTTTACCTTCCCATACATTCTGTGCTTCCCTCCACACTCACATTTAGCTCCGCCTTTCTCTTCAAAATGCTATACCTCCCTGACCTATGCCTGACACCTTTCTTCCTCATCTAACAGATCATCAAAATATTCCTTCCCTTTTTCCAGTAGCTGCACCTCCTTGTCTAACAGCTCCCCTTATTTTCTTTTTAATTGATAAATCCATTCGTTCCCTTTTTATTAACTTATTAATCTCATTATAAATTATTTGACATTCGGCAAAAATTTGTTAATAAATCTCCAACTCGCTCAGTTACTCTGCTTTTGCTTTCTCTCACCAATGAATTACCTTCTTTTTCTCTCAAAATAATCTGCCATTTGTGTTTCACTTCTACATTGTAAAAAAAATCTTACATGTGAAAGTTTTTTCTCCTTACCTTCCCTTTAGCTCATCATTCATGGACTCGCTCCTTTTCCAATCTGTATCTACACCTCAGTACCAAAAATCCTCTCCTAAATAATACTACTCTTACATCTATTCCATACGCCTTCTACCTTTCCCTCTTTTATGTATTCTTCCAAGCCATTCTTTCTTCCAATATTTATTTATTTCTTGCTCTGACTCTCTACGTGATAGAGAATACAGAGTCACATAAGGAAAACATGATAAATATAAAAATAGGTAAACAAACTAAGAAGATGATGTTATATGCATGTATGAATGTATAATTATGAATTACAGAGTGAATTCTTGTAGTTGAGTTAGGATAATTTCCTATGTTCACATCACTCGTCCTAAAATTTCAGAAAGTACATTCTATGTGACCCCGTGGCCTGGCTGGCAAAGCTCTCGCTTCACACACGGAGGGCTCGGGTTCGATTCCCAGCAGGGTAGAGACATTTCGACGCTTTTCCTTACACTTGTCCTGTTCACCTAGCAGCAAATAGGTACCTGGGTGTTAGTTGACTTGTGTGGGTCGCATCCTGGGGGACAAAATTGAGGACCCCAATGGAAATAAGACAGACAGTCCTTGATGACGCACAGCCTTTCTTGGGTTATCCTGGGTGACTAACCCTCCGGGGTTAAAAATCCGAACAAAATCTTATCTTATATCTAATTTTAAAATTAAAAAAAAAAAAACACCAAAATTTCATTGTGATTCACGACTGGTGACTCTACTGCTTCAGAAAGTTTATGGTTTTCATAGGATCCCAGTACATCGTTTCTTCAGGATCCCTACTCATGTTCGAGTCTGTATTTACTGAGTGTCACAACAGTCACGTCCACCTGTGACCCCCCCCCACCCATGATTCAGAGCTATGGCACCCTAACCTCTATTATTTACTTATTGTGTACATATTAGATTTGAGTTACTAATTATTTTGTATATTTTATTTTTCGTTCTTCGCTTCAGGTAGGATTAATTTCATCTTTGTTTCATATTATATACTAGTTCTACATATTAATAAAATTGTTTCTTATGTTATCATTGATTTTTCTCTTTTATTTCCGATAAAGAGGAATCAACCTTATCAAATACTGTTTGAGGGTTTGAAAGTGCTTTTGAAACTTCAGAAAGACCTCTCTGGAGCAAACAGTTTTTTCCCTTTCTCTCATCATTCCACTAATTATTCCTCTTTCCTTCTTCTGTACCCACCCTCCTATATCCACAAATTTCTGCCCCGCGTTATAACACTGCATTTTAAAACTTTCCCTCCTCTCTTCAACCCATGTACTACCTATACACTCTCATTAGCCCGCCTTTCTCCCAGTAATTGCTTATCTCACATTAACTTCTTCCTCGCTTACTTTATAAACATTCACCTCTGTTACTTGTTGTTGCCATTTTCCTTTTGCCCCATCTATCTCTTACTCTAACTATAGCTACAACTAAATAATGATCTGATATCTTTACCCCTCTCTATAAACATGCACATACTGAAGTCTACCCATGAACCTTTTATCCACCAATACATAATCCAACAAACTAATTTCATAATGTGGTTTATCACATCCTGTACACTTATTTATCATCTTTTTCTTAAAATATGTATTACTTATTACGCCAAACTTGCCTACTACACCCTCTACATCCGTTTCTCCCACTTTAGCATTCAGGTCCCCCACCACAAATATCTTCATTTGGTTCAAAACTCCCTAAGTATTCAACATCTCTCAAAATCTCTCTTCTACACTACTCTCGTCTCCAGGTTCTTAAACACCTACTTTTCCCATCCTACCCCTATTTTACTGCACATAATCCTTGAATTTATACACTTACATTCCTCTTTTCCTGCCATAACTGATCATTCAACATTAGTTCTGACTCTATTAAAAACCCCTTACCTAATCCCATTTATTTCTACCCATTAAAACTCTCCTACCCCCTTCAGCTTTGTTTCACTTAGAGCCAAGGCAATCAGCTTCTTTTCATTTATAACATCCACATTCATTTCTTATTATTCGCACTACATCCACACACATTCCGATATCACAACTTGAAGGTTTTCTTCTTTTTATTTTTAGTAAGCTATACAGTAGAAGGGGTTACTAGCCAATTGCTCCCGATATTTTAGTTGACATTTACAACACTCATGTTAAACGGAGGAAAGATTAGTTCTACTTCCCCAGGGAGATGAAAGAAAATAAGAAAAAGAACTTCTAATAAAAAATCAAAGAGTACTCAGAAGAGTGTGTATACATAAACTATCATTCTACTTTCCCCGTGGTTGTCTTTCACACACACACACACACACACACACACACACACACACACACACACACACACACACACACACACACACATTAAATCAATGCTGCTTGTCTCGTTTCACATCTGGTGGATGACCCAAACCATAAGACAAGGCTGTGAAGAAATAAAAAAAAATCACGACCGGACAAGGAGTCATTCACGTGATAGGCTGATGGCCTTCAAATGAAATAGTGATGACTAACATTATCTTATAAACGTAGTTTTATCTAAGTCCGGACAAAAGTAAAAAATCCTAACAAGAGTATAACTCTTGTCTATGAAATTAAGAAAACAAAAACTAAACAAAATAAATAATCAAGGGTGGAGCTCCATACTTACAGACTTGATGAGAGCAGGAAACCAAGTGACTACTCTGCCCGCAAGTGCCACATGTGATCTCTCACCCAGTGGATGAGGGGCAGGGTTAACTTCTCACATCCCCTTTCTGAACAGGCATACTACCACTCATACTTCCTCCACCAGTCATTCAGTCTTCCACTGTTATTTAATGGATTTTTGTCCTCACAGTTAATGAAAGCAGTTATGAGGTTTTCATAAGGATAAGGATAGCGAGAATCAGGTTAGGGTATGTAGGAGGGAAGGAAGTTATTTTCCAGTAACGGTAGACCTTAGACACCATGAATGTTTATGATATATGTTTATGATGTATATATATATATATATATATATATATATATATATATATATATATATATATATATATATATATATATATATATATATATATATATATATATATATATATATATATATATATATATATATATATATATATATATAATATATAATATATATATATATATATATATATATATATATATATATATATATATATATATATATATATATATATATATATATATATATATATATATATATATATATATATTATATAATAAACATTCATGGTGTCTAAGGTCTACCGTTACTGGAAAATAACCTCCTTCCCTCCTACATACCCTAACCTGATTCTCGCTATCCTTATGAAAACCTCATAACTGCTTTCATTAACTGTGAGGACAAAAATCCATTAAATACCAGTGGAAGACTGAATGACTGGTGGAGGAAGTATGACTGGTAGTATGCCTGTTCAGAAAGGGGATGTGAGAAGTTAACCCTGCCCCTCATCCACTGGGTGAGAGATCATATGTGGCACTTGCGGGCAGAGTAGTCACTTGGTTTCCTGCTCTCAAGTCTGTAAGTATGGAGCTCCACCCTTGATTATTTATTTTGTTTAGTTTTTGTTTTCTTAAGTTCATAGACAAGAGTTATACTCTTGTTAGGATTTTTTACTTTTGTCCGTACTTAGATAAAACTACGTTTATAAGATAATGTTAGTCATCACTATTTCATTTGAAGGCCGGTCGTGATTTCTTTTTATTTCTTCTCAGCCTTGTCTGATGGTTTGGGTTATCCACCAGATGTGAAACGAGACAAGCAGCATTGATTTAACAATAGATCAGAAACTGAAAAAAATGGAATCTTGGGAACTGTTGTTGCTTCACCTTTAAATTTGTGTTTACCAGTCTACTATATTACGAGAACTCTGCTGTGCAGGTCCACGATCCCGTCAAATGCCTCATCTTGGAAACTTTATTGTTCCTTCACCTTTGCTTTAGATCACAAGAACTCTGCTGCGACACTACTTTTGTGCAGGTCAAAAGCCTCACTTGAGAACTCTGTTGTTCTGTACCACCAGGACAGAGCTACTGTCTCGGAAACATATTGAGGAACTTGGACAGAGCTACTGTCTCGGAAACATGTTGAGGAACTTGCCTAGTTCTTTCACTGTTGAACATTAAAATGGTATAAAATACCGACATATGCAACAGTTAGGTATGTTTATTATGAAACGTTTCGCCTACACAGTAGGCTTCTTCAGTCAAGTAGAAGAAGCCTACTGTGTAGGCGATACGTTTCATAATAAAGATACCTAACTGTTGCATATGTGTCTTACCTAACAATCTTTCACTGTTGCCGATCTCCAGTTGATTACTAATGCCGGCAGCTAACTCGGTTACCTACGCTGCTAGCTGCGCACCTTCATAAGTATTATATCCATCTGGAGCTGGACTTCACAACAGTGACGACCACCTGTAGTCTCACTGTATCTTCCCGTTCCACTCCTTCCTGGGCGTCTTGCCATAACATCTACTCAAAACTTTCTGTACATATCAGGTTTGTTCATTTGATTTATTTATTCATTCATTTTTTTTCCATCATTTGCTTCAGTTAGAAAGATTTCATGTTTAATTACTTTATATTTTAAGATATTTGTTTATATTCAATAAAAAATTGTTAATCTTATTTTGTTATAATTTATTTCTCAACGTTTTCTTTTCATATGAAGGAGGGGGCTCCTTCAAAAGCTCTTTGAGGGTTTGAAGGGCTCTTGCACCTTTACGGTAACTACCTCCTTTTCCGTGCACTTTCAACATCTACCACATTGCTCCTCTGTCAACCCAGTCATATGCCTTTTCCAAATCTGTAAATGCAACAAAAACTCTTACTTTTATTTAAATACTGTTCACTTATATGCCTCAGTGTAAACACTCCTTCCTTCCTAAAGCCTCCTTGTTTATCTACGATCCTACTCTTTATCATATCGTTATTTTTTTTTTTCAATAATAACTATCACATACCTTACCAGGTATACCCGAAATGCTTTTGTCCCCATTGCCTTTATATAATTAAAGCATGCACACCTTCCGCCAGTCCTTAAGTACCTTCTCTTCTTTCATACTTTTGTCTAATAAAAGCACCAAACCACCCAAAAAACTATATCCTCAACTTGCTTTTAACATTTCTGTCTTAATCCCACAAATTCCAGCTGCTTTACCCCCTTATCATTTTACCCCACAGCCTCATCATCTCCCCCACACTTAACATCTGGCTCTTCCTCACTCCAAAAAGATCCCATACTCCCCTGGCCAGTGCATGAAATCACAGTTTCTTTCTCTACAACATTCAAAAATTTTTCAGAATACACATACATACATACATACATACATACATACATACATATATACATACATACATACATACATGCATACATAAATATATCTATCACTTAGACTGGCATAACACTGCAGATTTGCGGCTGGCTTTCCGCAGGTACTTATTTATTACGAAAACATCATTATATCATTACATGGGCTTCCGTAGCTAAAATACTCTATAACAATGCTTATGAGCTCACTTGTTAGCAGCAGAAATACTATTGCCACTAGAATAATACCCAAGTGAGGTAAATCACCTGGGCTGCTGTTGTTACCAACGCTTGATCTCTCATTCCCCTATAAAATCCTTCGAATTTACACGGAGTGCCGTGTAAATACAACAACTTTCTGTGCAAAACATATTAACTCTGGTTCGAACCCATTTATATATGCTTACCACTAATATTAATAAGATATACTATGACTCAAGAACATTAAATAGATACAGAGGAATGAATACAATTTATTTCAAGCTGAACAACATTCGTAGTGAAAACCTATTGGAACATTCTGAACAACAGAACGTCAACAAGAAGAAATCTTCATATTTTCACACTGTTCTTCAGTTAATGTATGTCCTTTACAATAATAACGTTATTTATCATTTACGGATAATACACTGCGTATATTTATTATACCTGAGCATGACCCTACCGTTCTACTTACTGTGTATTCGTCCACTGCTCTATTTAGTGTGTTCTCCCCTCACTGCTCTATTTAGTGTGTTCTCCCCTCACTGCTCTATTTAGTGTGTACTCATCCACTGCACTATTCAGTGTGTTCTCCCACCACTGAAATATTTAGTGTGTTATCCCCTCAATGTTCTTTTTAGTGCGTTATCTCCCCACTGCATTACATAGTTTGTCCTCTCCCCACCCCATTACATAGTTTGTCCTCTCCCCACCCCATTACATAGTTTGTCCTCTCCCCACCCCATTACATAGTTTGTCCTCTCCCCACTGCATTACTTAGTTTGTCCTCTCCCCACTGCATTACATAGTTTGTCCTCTCCCCACTGCATTACATAGTTTGTCCTCTCCCCACTGCATTACATAGTGTATTCTCACCCATATAGTCTATAGGTTACGTCTTCGTCATGTGCTGTAGCTAACGTCGTTATCCGAGTTATTCAGTGTTGCTTTGATTCTCTTGGAAAAAAAATAAATTTAGGTTTGCTAAATATTTACTGGTAATTTTGTAAGCTTGCGTTTCAGTTTTTTTTTTTTTCGTTACCAAACTGGCACTTCTGCACACTCGCTGCTTGATTCTGACCAGTTTTTTGTCTATAATTACTCCCTCTTAGCCATTCCATGCAGCGGTTGTGTACAGTAATGATCAAAGTTTTCCTGGAGAAGTTCCCATTATCACCTAAGTCTGTAGTATCCCATCTCTATTAATGTATTGTGACCCTGTGTATTTTGGACATTATAACCTTCACTCGTTGTGCATGAAAGGTATACAATACCAGAAAGATGAAAGTTAAAACACATGTGCAACATCTGGGTATCTTTGTCCTAGAATTTGTATTGATAAAGCCACTGGATGGCGAGACGCCTACAGTGAAGATACCCAGATGATGCCACATGTCTTAATTTCGAAACCTTTACTCACATAACAAGGATCGACTGCAAAATAAGCAGAGTTCATTTTTTTCTTTTGCTGTAATAACTCTGCGAAATTCAGCTTGATTCTTACGATTTTAACGCTTATTTTACGTAATATAAAATTAACATGAAGTATGTTGAATTAGATTAAGCTAAATTACACAAATCTAAATTTAGCAAAGTTTGGTGCAGATGCTGAGTTAGCTTAGGTGAGGAATTAACTTTTAAAGTTATAATAATTGACATAAATATAATAATAATTAATTAATTTAATTAATTTTTTACAGTATTGTTCGGTTTCTTTGACTGATTATATTTTAAGTGCACGACATAATTACCACCTTGTAGTTATAATGAGAGAGCCTTGATGGTGGTGATATAATGAAAGGGCATTGATGGTGGTCTTATAATGAGTAGTGACGGTGGTGTTATAATGACAGAGCAGTGATGATGGTGTTATATAGACAGAGCAGTGACAGTGGTGTTATAATGACAGAGCAGTGATGGTGGTGTTATAATGTCAGAGCAGTGATGGCGGTGTTATAATGACAGAGCAGTGATGGCGGTGTTATAATGACAGAGCAGTGATGGTGGTGTTATAATGACAGAGCAGTGATGGTGGTGTTATAATGACAGAGCAGTGATGGTGGTGTTATAATGACAGAGCAGTGATAGTGGTGTTATAATGACAGAACAGTGATGGTGGTGTTATAATGACAGAGCAGTGATAGTGGTGTTATAATGACAGAGCAGTGATAGTGGTGTTATAATGACAGAGCAGTGATGGTGGTGTTATAATGACAGAACAGTGATGGTGGTGTTATAATGACAGATCAGTGATAGTGGTGTTATAATGACAGAGCAGTGATGGTGGTGTTATGACAGATCAGTGATAGTGGTGTTATAATGACAGAGCAGTGATGGTGCTGTACTCTTTTCACTGTTTTTCCGCTTCATATTAGTTTCCTTGTTTAAGGTACGCATTGTGCAGTATTTTGAACAATTCTAATTCACTGTATCTGAAGACATCTTTAGAGCCTCATAGTCGTCTTCAAATTTTCTAAGTACGACACAGGAATATTTCACTTCATCTTTTATGTGATCTTCCAGTGAGAATCTTTCTCATTTAATTAATTCTCGATTAATTCCCATCGGTAAAACTATAGATTATATGTAATATTTTTGAAAGGGAGGACCTGACCTCAGTCAGATGGCCAAAATCTTCAGTGGCGGGTCATCATATGACTGAAACCAACGTCAGCAAAAATAGTTGTCTTGTTTCCTGACTAATCTTGTCTTTCGTCGATACCAAAAATTTATTACACAATGTTTGCTCAATATTCTAGTCTGTATTAATCAAGAATCTTGTTATTTCTTATCCACTTCCATGGTACTTACCCATATTTAATTCCATTATATATCTGCCACTTCATTTATTCAGTTTTAAACAAGTTTTAAAGTAGTGATTTGCATATATGTTGCTAATTGTTTTCATTTTTTTCCATGTTACGAGTGTATTAAATATTAATAATATTTTCATATTTCTTTTTGCAACTTTTTTTTTATATTTTAAAATAAATTTCTGTCCATGTAGGCCACTGTAAAATAAGGAATTACTGATGGAAATTTTTCCCCAAGAGAAAATTTTTTTCTGCACTTTTTGTTAGTACTTTTAAAACAAAGTGATAATTTCTCGCCAGTGATCCACTTTAATCCGCTGAAAGCCTTATTAAACTTAAATTAATGTAATCTTTATAAAGGTTTGTTTCACTTTTTTGCTTTTGTAATACAATAGATTAGAAGCTTGAAACAAGAGTTATTTTTTTCAAGAATCTGTTTGACGTTTTCAACATTGAAACGTTGTTTTTAATTCATATATAATCTTTCAAATCTCCAGTAAGTATTGTTGAATTTTCATATGTATTCTGCAGTCACCTTCGATGATGTTTCATCTGATTCTACGATGATATGTGACCTAGTGCTATGATGACACTGATTTAGGTTCTATGGAGATGTCTCATCTGGTCCAGGTGATGTACATTCTGATCCCATGGTAACATATTTGGTTTAAAGGGATATATTGCCTCGTCCCGTGGGGGAATATCTTCGAGTCAAAGAGGATAAACAATTAAATGCCATGGTAGTATCTCATCTGTTCTCATGGTAGTATGTAATCTAATCCCACAGTAGCATCTCATCTGATCCCATGGTAGTAATTCGTCTTTTCCTAAGGCTGCGTGTCGTATGGCTCAGTATAGAGTCTTCTCTTTTTTTCATGGTAACATCTAATATGTTATAATGATTGTATTTCTTCTTGTCCCATTATAATATTTTTTCCCACTGTAGTACCTCCTGGTTCAGGATAGTATCTTGTCGTCTCACAGGGTAGTGCCTCGCCTGGTTCCATAATAATTTCTCACATAATCCCACGGTAGAATCTCGCCTGCTCCCATGTTAGTATCTTGTTTGTCCCTTTAGTGTTATCTCTTCTCATGCAAAGGCTGTATTTCGTCTGTAATCGTGGTATAATCTCGTCTTGTATAATGGTAGTATCCAGAATGACTTCATGGTATTTTCTCATCTTGTACCATGGTATTACCTCGTCTACAACAACAAAAACAACAACAACAACAACAACAACAATAATAATAATAATAATAATAATAATAATAATAATAATAATAATAATAATAATAATATAATAATAATCTTTATTTCTACAAGAACATGATACTACTTATACAGACGTAGGTGACATCAGTGCCATACTACATAGAAGGTCCCTAGTTATGCATAGCATTTCACGCAAGTTAGGTTTATTTTTTCCCCAGGATGCAACCCACAACAGCCGACTAACACCCAGGTACCTACTTACTACTAGGTAAACGGGTGTCTTAAGGAAAGACACCAGATGTTTCCTCCCGTACCAGGGATTGAAACACGGACCAAAGTGAGTGATCTGAGTGCGCTAACAACCAAGTATACTTTCATAATTCACTTATTTGCGAAGTTACTCATCGTCACTGACATATTTACATTATTCCTGAATAAGATGGTCATACTTAATTTTCTTCCAGGGTCTACAAACATTCATTAATATTCAGTAATATATTTCAGCAGAATACCCTTTAAACGAACACTCACATACCCAGAATTTTCTTAAAGAGTTACCCTTCCAATGCACTAAGACCAGCGACTTACCGAACATACCATCATTGCGTTTATCTTTAATCTCGATGCATTCAAAGATAAACATTGCACAAAAATGTTTAATATGATAAAAGGCGATTAACCTCCTATTCAAAATAGTGTTTCATTAGGAAAATGAGGAATATTGCCATTTATGCATAACAAAAAGAAATTCAGATAACATGCACTAACCTAAAATATTCTGCCAAAGGCTGTCATTACCTCATCAGTCAGGTTATTGGTGTCACACACAAAATTTTCCAGCCGTGAAAAACCTACTTATAGAATACTCCACTAACACAACCATATAATGGTTTAAGCGGTCACCCACTTTCTCGAAAATTTTCACTAAGGGACGGCGACCCATCCACCAATAACACTGTTTTGGGGATTGCCCATTAAGTCAAAATTCTCCGTTATGGAGAAGGCTGTATTTAATAGAAGCCAGCAGAGGCGACTGGTCAGGGTCGTCCTGATATTAGGGTCCTACAGAAATGAAATTTTTACTGCTATGGAAAATATTATTATATATGGATTACATACCCTATACACTATACTGGAAGACACCCACTCACCCAAAATACTCCACCAGGGTACGAAGGGAGGTTGGGATCGCTGTTGGACGGGCCACTGAGTAGTAGCTTTGGGGGGAAGCAACTGTGAATGAGCAGTGGTGGTGGTGCTGGTGGTAGTGCTGGTAGTGGTAGTAGTGGTGGTTGTAGTGATCTCTGCCAGGGAAGGGAGACGGTGCAAAATTAACTCTCGTTGTGCTTATTTAATGTGAGTGACAATATGTCTAAAATAAACAAGAGTAAAAATTCAAGCAAATAGAGGTGTGCATGAAGGACTGTGTCAGTGCTGCTTTATACTAGGTCAAAAAGCATCGAATTTAAGGCAAAAAAATTTCATTTTGAAGCGTGCATAACTGGTCAAAAACTGATAGTTCAATCTGCAAAACTCTTAGACATTTACAAATATAATATTTTATGGCATGGTAAGATATATATCAAGAGATTCCGAAAGTGAATGGTTATGAATAACAACAAAAATGCGTCAGAAATATTTATACAGATCTTCGTATGTGAGCGGCAGGTCCAAGCTCAGGGATACCACCTCCAAGCTCAGGGATACCACCTTCAAGCTCAGGTATACCACCTCCAAGCTCAGGGATACCATCTTCAAGCTCAGGGATACCACCTCCAAGCTCAGGGATACCATCTTCAAGCTCAGGTATACCACCTCCAAGCTCAGGTATACCACCTCCAAGCTCAGGGATACCATCTTCAAGCTCAGGAATACCATCTTCAAGCTCAGGAATACCATCTTCGAGCTCAGGGATACCATCTTCAAGCTCAGGAATACCATCTTCAAGCTCAGGGATACCATCAAGCTCAAGGATACCACCTCCAAGCTCAGGGATACCACCTCCAAGCTCAGGGATACCATCTTCAAGCTCAGGGATACCACCTCCAAGCTCAGGAATACCATCTTCAAGCTCAGGGATACCATCATCAAGCTCAGGGACACCACCTCCAAGCTCAGGGATATCATCTTCAAGCTCAGGGATATCATTTTCAAGCTCAGGGATACCACCTCCAAGCTCAGGGATACCATCTTCAAGCTCAGGGATACCATCTTCAAGCCCAGGGATACCACCTCCAAGCTCAGGGATACCACCTCCAAGCTCAGGGATACCATATTCAAGTTCAGGGATAGCACCTCCAAGCTCAGGGATACCACCTTCAAGTTCAGGGATACCATTTTCAAGCTCAGGGATACCACCTCCAATCTCAGGGATACCATCTTCAAGCTCAGGGATACCACCTCCAAGCTCAGGGATACCATCCTCAAGCTCAGGGATACCACCTCCAAGCTCAGGGATACCATCTTCAAGCTCAGGGATACCACCTCCAAGCTCAGGGATACCATCTTCAAGCTCAGGGACAAAATCTCCATGGATTAAACACCCAACAGTAAACACCAGCAAGTAATAGATAATTTTGATGAGAATTGAACCAGAAATCTTTCGTATGTGAGATGAACATTTTAACCACAATAAACCACCGAAGTGAAAAAAAATCATGGATCGAATCCCCGTCCCTTTTTCTATTCATTCATAGAGGTATGAATTCGTGTATGTATGTATGTGATGAATGGTTTGGAAAACCGACAAGTTGAAGATTGAAACACATGTGCAACATATGGGAATCTTTATTCAGGAAACGTTTCGCCATACAGTATTGTATTGGACTGATGAAGCCACTGTGTGGCGAAACGTTTTCTGAATAAAGATTCCCATATGTTGCATAAGTGTCTCAATCTTCAACTTGTCGGTTTTTCAAACCATTCATCACAACTGTCAGACACTGCAGCATCATGGGATCTTGTTACGAAGTATTCTTCAACACTTGTCCAACCTTTGGACGAAGACCTACTTCGACTAGTGGATAGTACCACTATGACCCCACCTCCTCCTGCTTCGCCTCACCTCACTACAGTATATAAGCCACGTCTACGGCCCTATGTTATACATTCTACAAGATTGATGGACTGAACACACCGACTCCAGGCTGAGGGACTGATTACCTCAAACTCCTCCTCTCCTTACACCTTCTGCTTTGTATCGGACTGATGAAGCCACTGTGTGACGAAACGTTTCCTGAATAAAGATTCCCATATGTTGCATGTCTCAATCTTCATGTATGTATGTAAACGTTAAGTATACATGTGTAAAGGAATCCTTGTGCATAGGTATAGCTGTGCATATACACTCAGAGGCCATTTAATTAGGTGCATCTGTAGACCAGCAAATATTTAATCAGATAATCAGGTGGCAGCACCGCAATGCCCTAAAAGCATGAGAGACATTGTCAAGCGGTTCGCTGTACAGACCAACCATTAGAATGGGACAAAAATGTTAACTAAGCTGATGGTGGAATGATTGATGGTGCCAGACTGGGTGATTTGAGTATCGCACAAACTGCTAATTTGGGATTTTCCTACACAACATTCACTAGGCAGCGAGAACACCGTGATACCAGAGAGATTAGAGGAGAATAGCAAGACTGCCTCATGTTGTTAGGAAGGTGACAGTAACTTACATATCCATGCGTTACAACACTGTATTTGGATGCATCTTTATTCGTAAAATCCAATGTTCTTAAAAAAAAATTGAGAAAAAATAAGTACCGATATTCACAAATATCACAACATTCGGAACGACACACGCTTTTTGAGCCCTTGTGATTTAACTGTTGTTTTTTGTATAACTTTGTGTTATTTTTATTTTATTAATGAAAATAACTGATCATGGCCCAGAAAAATAATAGTGAAGAAAAAAAAACTAAAAGGAGAGCTGTAAGAACCACCACTGAACTAAAAAAAAGGAAGATATTTTCAAAATACGTGCATACAATACGTCTTGATAACCTAGCCAAGGAATACGCCATGTTAATAATGTTCCGTATTTTCTTTTATATAAAATAAAGGAGCAATAAAAAGTGCTAACAGGAGTTAAAAAATTTGAAGGGTTCATGTCTGCTTTCTTGGTTGTACTTGTTATGTTACAAGAATAATTAACCAATATTCTAACTTAAAAATGGTGTATGAAGAGAAACTTTCGGGGTCTGCAACTAATTAATCCAATTTACTATTTCCTATGGAAAGAAACTGAAAATTGAATATTCAGGAAAAATTAATTCCGAATACAGAGCTTATACTCTATACATACGTCGTGCCGAATAGGCAAAACTTCTGATTTTGATTATATAGCAACGCTCTTCTTGCCGAATAAGGCAAGGGTTTTTTTTTTTTTTTTTTTTTTTTTTTTTTTTTTTTTTTTTTAAATATACAGTATACATGCATATCACACATTGACGGAGTCACAATACATGAAACATTTATAAGAAAACATCCTTATAACTAACGGATGACAACCTACCCCTGAACATACATAATAAAATTGCCACTAGCCAAAAACTGACATTTATATTCATATCTTGTATGAAACTGTATATACAAATGTTTTTATATATAAAACAAATGCTTTGGCCTCTTACTGTGCATTGTAATATTAGCATTTTATGTACCTAAACATTCCGTAGCTATTCATCCCCTAATATTGTATGTTTTATTTAGAGCACAGGTATACAATATACATGTAATCATACATGATTGACTTAAATCACTAAACATGAAACTATAATAAGAAATACACCATCCTTGTAACTAAATGATTTACTACCCACACCGTAACAAAAAATGCTACAAAACCTGCATATATAAACTCTGTATATGTAACTGTAAACCATACATGAAAAACTTGCATCAAGAACATAGCACTTAACAAAAACAGTACCAGGGTTGTGACCTAAATTAATATACACTTTAAATGTACCAAAATCAAACATATATAAATTTTTACATAAAACAAAGCGACATTAAACAATAAGTTGATACATTCCTCCTCTCACCACACACAAGGTACACAGTATGAATAGTTTGAAAAAAAAAAAAAACCCGTAATCCGTATATGTGTATATAATCCTATCTCATTAACCTCCATTCAGAATTCAGAATCAATGCTGTCTCCTATAACAAAACATTCTATTACACCCCCCCCTCTTCTCCCTCATTTAGACAACCACCACTGTCTCTCGGCAGCATACAGTTCCCTGTCACTCAGTCTCCCAGCTGTACATGAGCATATAAGCCTGTCACATCGCAACAGTATCTCAATCACAACAAACCACACCCAAGCATTCTTACTGCATACATGCATACAATACCTCTAAACAATAATATATACCTCAACCCTCTGACAGAGGTGTGATGGTAAGTGACCAAGCATAGCAAGGTGTTATATACACAGAGGGCAATACAGTCATCCCATGGGACACGCATGCAAAGATATAAACCTAAATTCTGCACTATCAAACTGGATCACACACTTAAACCAGCTAGCATCACACGTACCTCCTAACACCTACTAACACACTGAACCTTCCCTCGGTTCCATCTAAGCCATACACCCACACCACACCACACACACACACACACACACACACACACACACACACACACACACACACACACACACACACACACACACACACACACACACACACACACACGACATGACGGAAGGGTTAGACTCAGAAGTGTCCCTGTTTGCAGATGATGTGAAGTTAATGAGGAGAATTAAATCTGATGAGGACCAGGCAGGACTTCAAAGAGACCTGGACAGACTGGACACCTGGTCCAGCAAATGGCTTCTCGAATTTAATCCTGCCAAATGCAAAGTCATGAAGATAGGGGAAGGGCACAGAAGACCACAGACAGAGTATAGGCTAGGTGGCCAAAGACTGCAAACCACACTCAAGGAGAAAGATCTTGGGGTGAGTATAACACCGAGCATGTCTCCGGAAGCACACATCAATCAGATAACTGCTGCAGCATATGGGCGCCTGGCAAACCTGAGAACAGCATTCCGATACCTTAGTAAGGAATCATTCAAGACACTGTACACCGTGTATGTCAGGCCCATACTGGAGTATGCAGCACCTGTTTGGAACCTGCACTTGATAAAGCACGTCAAGAAACTAGAGAAAGTACAAAGGTTTGCGACAAGGTTAGTTCCAGAGCTAAGGGGAATGTCCTATGAAGAAAGATTAAGGGAAATCGGCCTGACGACACTGGAGGACAGGAGGGTCAAGGGAGACATGATAACGACATATAAAATACTGCGTGGAATAGACAAGGTGGACAAAGACAGGATGTTCCAGGGAGGGGACACAGAAACAAGAGGCCACAATTGGAAGTTGAAGACACAAATGAGTCAGAGAGATAGTAGGAAGTATTTCTTCAGTCATAGAGTTGTAAGGCAGTGGAATAGCCTAGAAAATGACGTAGTGGAGGCAGGAACCATACACAGTTTTAAGACGAGGTTTGATAAAGCTCATGGAGCGGGGAGAGAGAGGGCCTAGTAGCAACCGGTGAAGAGGCGGGGCCAGGAGCTAGGACTCGACCCCTGCAACCACAATTAGGTGAGTACACACACACACAGTAGGGACAGCGAGCGCGCTAGTCACGCCGTCGGTGCTCCGGGGATTTAAGTGTTTTTGAGGGCTAATAAGTGTTCTGCAAGGGTTGCTAAGTGTGTCAGGGTAGTCAACAATCCTAGAAGTGTTTTTTTTAATTGCCTGAGCCACACAAGTGTGGGGAGAGCCACAATTTTGAAAGTGATCTGGAAAATAAAAGCGTTGTGGCGCAGGCGTTGTAAGGCGGCGTTGCCAAGTGTCACCCAAGAAAGGTAATAAAGTGAAACAATCGTGTGACCAGTGAAAGAAATACAGTGAATAGGGTACATTATTAACGAGAAGAAATTGAGGTGGATCTACGCCAGGACGTACATCGAGCTGGATCTACGCCAGGACGTCACATCGACCTGGACAATCTACACTGCTACAGCTGCACTACAAGTACTGTATCACCTATGAGTGGTTGTTTGGGTGTGGGGTCCAGGTTCCAATTAACCGCCAAGCTGAATGTGAATGGTCTAACTCTCATAGCACAATCAAGAATAGGCACTCAAGTATTCAATAAGGTTTAGCAAATGGTAATCCATTGAACAAGGCGATTAACTCACTATAAGCAGGTGATATAGGCAACACTGCAAGGGTGGGAGTCAGGTCACAAGAGGTTGTGGACACAAGCGACAACTGAGAATCTACATTATACTCCAAGCACAAGCCACCTACTTTTCAGACACAGAATAAACCCACACATAATTCGACACATAATTACACACACACACACACAGACACAAACACGCACACGTACACCCCCACATCACACACAAACTCCAGGTAACACACACACACACACACACACACACACACACACACACACACACACACACACACACACTGTAAGTGCGGTAAGTCCCAGGAGGTTGGTCAGGTCACAAGAAGGTGTGGGCAGCCAAGGACCACTGAGACTTATCTTAAACGCACAAGCCACCTACCTTTCAGTACATAATAAACCCACACATAATTACACACATACACACATTACACACACACACACACACACACACACACACACACACACACACACACACACACACACACACACACACACACACACATATCCAGACAGGAGCTGTGACTCGACCCCTGCAACCACAAATAGGTGAGTACACACACACTCCCCCCTCACCACCGACATCTCACTACTTCCCCTGATCCATCCCCTCCCTCGATCACCCTCCCCTCCCCCGTTCACCCCAAACCCTCCCCACCCCTCCCCACTCAGCTCCCAAATAGCCACAGTTCCTCCACTGCTTCCCCCCCCCCCACACTCTGACACACACACTACTAACCTAACATACAGAACTACATAGGTTTCCCACTCTGAGGCAATCAGGATAAAACAAAAATGGGTTGCCAGAGAGCAACAAGAAAAACCAAGGGACAGGAGGAGGAAAATGCAAAGGAAGATTGGGCAGCAGAGCTCATAAAAAGGGATCATGAATGGGAAAAGAAACTAGAAGAACTTAGCATGAGAATGGAAGAGAGGATAGATATGGAAAGCAGGAAGTGGGAGGTGCATGTCAAAGCAGCAGAAGCTAGGATACAGAGTTTAGAAGAGGAATTAAAAAATCTGAAACAGCCTAAAGAACTAAAGAACATTTTGGGATTGACAACAGAGACTGCTACCTCAGCCACAAATAAGGGGACTGTAGGGAAAGAAGGGGCACAACTGCATGGAGATGCTCTATCAGAGGAGACTGTAGCAAATGAAAGAGCTAAGCTTTATGTGGAGGCCCTAACAGACAACAACAGAGCCCAAGGAAAGCCGAGAAGGGAAAATGACAGGCCACTGAGCCCAAGTACATTAGCCAGTGAAACTGATGAAAGGAAAGCTGCAGTGGAGGAAACCAATTTAAATGAGGGGATACACAGGGATATGCAGTGGGAGAATGAAAGGGTGAGGTCAGTCTTTGTGTATGGGCTCCAGGAAGTCGAAGGGGAAACATATGAAGCAAGAAAACAAGGGAAAAAAAAGCAATTGAAAGCATCATGAAAGCAATAGGAGAAGACGATATGACCCAGCTGGAAAATTTTCGGAGAATAGGGGGGTTTGTAAAAAAAAGAACCCGGCCAGTGAGAGTGACCTTCAAGGCAGAAGCGACTCGGACCAGGATACTGCAGGAGAAAGCACGATTAAGGGACATGACGGCATACAGGAGGGTGTATCTCGACCGCGACAGAACACAAGAAGAAAGGAAGAAACTGAGAGAGATGGTACAAAGGCGAAAGGAGGAAAGAGAGGGGATGGAGAAGACAGACAGGAGATCCCAGACCCAGGAAGAAGATCTAATACAGCCTCCCTCACAACTTTCTATAGAAGCCTCCCAACCAGGTCGACCCCAGTGCAACCAAACACTCTAAATCAAAACACCCATGCTACATCCAATGCCCCCACCCACTACATTACAAACTTCACCCCCACAGCAACAACCCATAGTTCCTTACCAGGTCTCCCACTTCCCCAACCCCAATATACTTCCCAGACCACAGTCTTAGAAAAGAAGTTGAAGGTGTGGTATACAAATGCAGATGGAATAACAAACAAGTATGAGGAGTGCCACGAAAGAATCAAAGAGACATCCCCAGACATAATAGCACTCACAGAAACAAAACTCACCAGAATAATAACAGATTCAATCTTTCCATCCGGATATCAAATCTTCAGGAAAGACAGAGGGAGGAGAGGGGGAGGAGGAGTTGCACTGCTCATTAAAAACCAGTGGGGTTTTGAGAAAATGGAAGGAATGGATGGCATGGGCGAAAGGGACTACTTAGTAGGAACAATCCAGTCTGAGGGACATAAGGTGATAATTGCAGTAATGTACAACCCACCACAGAACTGCAGGAGGCCAAGAGAAGAATACGATGAGAGCAACAGAGCAATGATCAACACACTAGCCGAGGTGGCCAGGAGAGCACACATGGGGGGAGCAAAGTTACTAGTTATGGGTGATTTCAATCACAAGGAGATTGACTGGGAAAACCTGGAGCCCCATGGGGGTCCCGAAACATGGAGAGCCAAGATGATGGATGTGGTACTGGAGAACCTCATGCATCAACATGTTAGAGACACTACCAGAGAGAGAGGAGAGGATGAACCAGCAAGGTTGGACCTTGTATTCACCATGAGTAGTTCGGACATCGAGGGTATCATGTATGAAAGGCCCCTGGGAGCTAGTGATCATGTGGTTCTGTGCTTCGACTACATAGTTGAGCTCCAAGTGGAGAGAGTAGCAGGAATAGGCTGGGAAAAACCAAACTACAAAAGGGGGAACTACTCAGGCATGAGGAACTTCCTTCAAGACATTCAGTGGGAGAGGGAACTGACAGGAAAACCAGTACAAGAAATGATGGACTATGTAGCAACAAAATGCAAGGAGGCAGAGGAGAGGTTTGTTCCCAAGGGAAACAGAAATAATGGGAAGAACAGAACGAGTCCTTGGTTCACCCAAAGGTGTAGGGAGGCAAAAACTAGGTGTACTAGAGAATGGAAAAGGTACAGAAGACAGAGAACTCAGGAAAATAAAGAAATCAGCCGAAGAGCCAGAAACGAATATGCACAGATAAGAAGGGATGCTCAGAGACAATATGAAAATGACATAGCATCAAAAGTAAAGACTGACCCGAAGCTGTTGTACAGCCACATCAGGAGGAAAACAACAGTCAAGGACCAGGTAATCAGACTGAGGAAGGGTGATGGGGAATTCACAAGAAACGACCGAGAGGTATGTCAGGAGCTCAACACAAGATTTAAAGAGGTATTTACAGTGGAAACCAGTAGGACTCCAAGAAATCAGAACAGGGGGGCACACCAGCAAGTGCTGGATGAGGTACATATAACCAAGGAGGAGGTGAAGAAGCTGCTATGCGAACTTGACACCTCAAAGGCGGTGGGACCAGACAACATCTCTCCATGGGTCCTTAAAGAGGGAGCAGAGATATTGTGTGAGCCATTAACAAAGATCTTCAACACATCATTTGAAACTGGGCAACTCCCTGAGGTATGGAAAATGGCAAATGTAGTCCCAATTTTTAAAAAGGGAGACAGACATGAGGCACTAAACTACAGACCTGTATCTCTAACGTGTATAGTATGCAAGGTCATGGAGAAGATCATCAGGAGGAGAGTGGTGGGGCACCTGGAAAGAAACAAGTGTATAATTGACAACCAGCACGGTTTCAGGGAAGGAAAATCCTGTGTCACAAACCTACTAGAGTTTTATGACAAGGTGACAGAAGTAAGACAAGAGAGAGAGGGGTGGATCGACTGCGTATTTTTGGACTGCAAGAAGGCTTTCGACACAGTTCCTCACAAGAGGTTACTGCAAAAGCTAGAGGACCAGGCACACATAACAGGAAAGGCACTGCAATGGATCAGAGAATATCTGACAGGGAGGAAACAACGAGTCATGGTACGCGACGAGGTGTCAGAGTGGGCGCCTGTGACAAGCGGGGTTCCACAGGGGTCAGTCCTAGGACCTGTGCTGTTCTTGGTATACGTGAACGACATAACGGAAGGGATAGACTCAGAAGTGTCCTTGTTTGCAGACGATGTGAAGTTAATGAGAAGAATCGAATCGGACGAGGATCAGGCAGGACTACAAAGAGATCTGGACAGGCTACAAGCCTGGTCCAGCAACTGGCTCCTTGAATTTAACCCTGCCAAATGCAAAGTCATGAAGATTGGGGAAGGGCAAAGAAGACCGCAGACACAATATAGTTTAGATGGCCAAAGACTGCAAACCTCACTCAAGGAAAAAGATCTGGGGGTGAGTATAACACCGAGCATATCTCCTGAGGCGCACATCAATCAGATAACTGCTGCAGCATACGGGCGCCTGGCAAACCTACGGATAGCGTTCCGATACCTCAGTAAGGATTCGTTTAAGACTCTGTACACCATCTACGTCAGGCCCATACTGGAGTATGCAGCACCAGTTTGGAATCCACACCTAGTCAAGCACGTCAAGAAATTAGAGAAAGTGCAAAGGTTTGCAACAAGACTAGTCCCAGAGCTACGGGGATTGTCCTATGAAGAAAGGTTGAGGGAAATCGGCCTGACGACACTGGAGGCCAGGAGGGTCAGGGGAGACATGATAACGACATATAAAATACTGCGCGGAATAGACGAGGTGGACAAAGACGGGATGTTCCAGAGATGGGACACAGACACAAGAGGTCACAATTGGAAGTTGAAGACTCAGATGAATCAAAGGGATGTTAGGAAGTATTTCTTCAGTCATAGAGTAGTCAGGCCATGGAATAGCCTAGAAAGTGATGTGGTGGAGGCAGGATCCATACATAGTTTTAAGGCGAGGTATGATAGAGCTCATGGGGCAGGGAGAGAGAGGACCTAGTAGCAATCAGCGAAGAGGCGGGGCCAGGAGCTGTGACTCGACCCCTGCAACCACAAATAGGTGAGTACAAATAGGTGAGTACACACACACACACACACACACACACCCGACGGCGAGCCCATTGAAACCTCGGATGACATTCTCAATCCTTACCCCAGCCATGACAACCCCCCCCCCCCCACTACAAAGCGAGTAAGATCCCAATAGTTAAACTACGATAACCTACGGGGAAGGCTCCCACCGCGATCCATATATTTCCCTGTTCCTGCAAACCGTCCTATAAAAAGTAGCTGCCAGTACCCGTTTCCTCGCCACCCAATCCCCATTCCCACGCATACCCCACGACACGTACACGAAATCTACCATTAAATATGCCAATGCACGTTGTGTACTCTCTGGCACCCCTCCCACATCCAAAACGAGCGTTCTCAACACCGGTATGCCCCCCCTCCCACTAGCCTCACAATCCTACTCATCCAATCCCTAACATTCCCCAAACATTCGCAAAAATACACCGCATGATATGCCGTATCCTCGCCACCACACACTCCACACCCACTCTCCTCTAATATTCGCCTCGCCCGCAGGACCGCTCCTGACGGCAAAATGCCATGCAGGAAACGGAACATAACCTCCCGCACCCGAGGTCTGAGCTTCAACTTACGAAAACGACACCAAATATCTCCCCATCCATAGATGGGGTATATTCCCTCCACCGGCACCACCACCCGGCTCCCAATTACTCTCGCCAAAACCCCTATGCGAATCTTGCCAGGCTCCCGTAGGACCATGAGGGTACGCAGCACCTCCTCACATTCCCTCAACTCTGCACCCACATACCACCTCTGCACTCCCTCATACAGAAGCTTTAACCCCCCCCCACACCCGACCCGTACATATTCCCTTCGTAAGAAAACATATTTTACCCAACGCCGTAGATCCAATAACCCTAACCCCCCCTGACGTACCGGCAGCATTACCACCTCCCTCCTCAGCCAATCACACCCAGAACCCCATATAAACCTAAACACCTGCTTTAAAATTCTCGTAATTCCTTGCCCCGTTAAGGGGTAAACTGCCGCCACATGCCAAACCTTACTGTATAGTAACATGTTTACCACGAAACCTCTCTCGACCGCACTTGATTCTCCATAAACACTATTCCACATATCTTTAAGCTATCCACCACCCTCCACTCCACACCAGCATCCCAATCCCCCTGCCAGTTCCAATTTCCCAACTTTAAGAAGCAAGATTTCTCCACATTAACCCTCATCCCCGTAGCCTCCCCAAACGTACGAATGACCTCTCCCACCTCTCTTAAACTATTTCCCTCCCGCACAAGTACCGTCGTGTCGTCGACGTATCCTACAATCTCCGGCCCACACTCCACTTCCCCTGTCCCCACGCCCCCACAGATACGTGCCTCAATGAGTCTGTAAAAAGGGTCTTGAGCACAGGCAAACAGGATTTGAGATAGTGGACATCCTTGCCTGAGACCCCGCCCCATACACACTGCTTCCCCTACGCGACCATTAATTTGCACACGCACCCGCGCCCCTCGATACAAAGTCTCCACCCATTCCACAACCTCTTCCCCAAATACAAGGGAAAATTAGTGTATGCAGTAATTTCGCAAAAATTATTCTGAATATAACGAAAAAAAACTATATTTCATTGAGTTTGTTTATTATTTAGTTATTGTAAACTTATCTAAAATATATTTGGTTGGATTAGGCTAACTTAAATTACGCTTTGTATAATAAGGTTAGGTAAGTTTTCTAAGGTTCTTTTGGTACAAAATTATTAATTTTTGCATTAACATAAATTAAAAAATATATCTTTATACGTGTATGAGAAAACTTTAGAAAGGACTTAATTTTAAATGAGTTCTTGTTAATTAATAATTTTTTCTTATTCGGCACGACATGATATATACATATATACATAAACACTGATCTCTGGCTGAAGGAGACTCAAACCTACGAACCTTGGGACAAGGTACGCAGTGCTTTACCAATCTACCCCCACTGGACAATACCTTGGCTTGTAGCTAGCGCTACACTTTTGATCCAAGGCAGCCAGCTTTCAGAGAGAAGGCTTACAGCTTTTCATCTCATCCCCTGCATGCATCAGCCTTCCTAGAGATATTAACAATGCAAGGAATTCGCAAGAGCAGGCGAAATATACACAAACACTGATCTCTGGCTGAAGAAGACTCGAACCTACGAACCTTGGGACAAGGTACGCAGTGCTTTACCAATCTACCCACACTGGACAATACCTTGGCGTGTAGCTAGCGCTACACGTTTCATCCAAGGTAGCCAGATTTCAGAGAGAAGGCTTACAGCTTTTCATCTCATCCCCTGCATGCATCAGCCTTCCTAGAGATATTAACAATGCAAGGAATTAGCAGAGATCAGTGTTTGTGAATATTTCGCCTGCTCTTGCGAATTCCTTGCATATATATATATATATATATATATATATATATATATATATATATATATATATATATATATATATATATATATATATATATATATATATATATATAGTAGGTTGGTAGACAGCAACCGCCCAGGGAGGTACTACCGTCCTGCCAAGTGAGTGTGAAACGAAAGCCTGTAATTGTTTTACATGATGATAAGATTGCTGGTGTCTTTTGTCTGTCTCATAAATATGCAAGATTACAGGTATGTCTTGCTACTTCTACTTACACTTAGGTCACACTACACATACATGTACACGTTTATTTATACACACTCATCTGAGTTTTCTTTGATTTTATCTTAATAGTTCTTGGTCTTATTACTTTTCCTTTTATATCCATGGGGAAGTGGAATAAGAATCTTTCCTCCGTAAGCCATGCGTGTTGTAAAAGTCAACTAAAATGCCGGGAACAATGGGCTAGTAACCCCTTTTCCTGTAAAGATTACTAAAAAGAATAAGAAGAAGAAAATTGTCAAAGTGGGAAGTCTGAATGTGCGTGGATGTTGTGCAAATGATAAGAAAGAGATGATTGTGGATGTTATGAATGAGAAGCTGGATGTCCTGGCTTTAAGTGAAACAAAGCTGAAGGGGGTGGGAGAGTTCCAGTGGAGAGGAATAAATGGGATTAGGTCAGGGGTTTCAAATAGAGTTAGAGCTAAAGAAGGAGTAGCAATAATGTTGAAGGATAAGCTATGGCAGGAAAAGAGGGACTATAAATGTATTAATTCAAGGATTATGTGGAGTAAAATAAAGGTTGGATGTGAAAAGTGGGTTATAGTAATCGTATATGCACTTGGAGAAGAGGGAAGTGTAGACGAGAGAGAGAGATTTTGGGAAATGTTGAGTGAATGCGTGGGGAGTTTTGAACCAAGTGTGAGTGTACTTGTGGTTGGGGATTTCAATGCTAAAGTGGGTAAAAATGTTATGGAGGGAGTAGTAGGTAAATTTGGGGTGCCAGGGGTAAATATGAATGGGGAGCCTTTAATGTGTAGAAAGAGATTTGGTAATAAGTAATACATATTTTATGAAAAAGAGGATACATAAATATATAAGGTATGATGTAGCACGTAATGAAAGTAGTTTGTTAGATTATGTATTGGTGGATAAAAGGTTGATGGGTAGGCTCCAGGATGTACATGTTTATAGAGGGGCAACTGATATATCAGACCATTATTTAGTTGTAGCTACAGTTAGAGTAAGAGGTAGATGGGACAAGCGGAAGGTGGCAACAACAAGTAAGAGAGAGGTGAAAGTGTATAAACTAAGGGAGGAGGAAGTTTGGGTGAGATACTGGCGACTATTGGCAGAAAGGTGGGCTAGTGCAAAGATGAGTAGTGGGGGAGTTGAAGAGGGTTGGAATAGTTTTAAAAATGCAGTATTAGAATGTGGGGCAGAAGTTTGTGGTTATAAGGAGGGTGGGGGCAGGAGGAAAGAGGAGTGATTGGTGGAATGATGAAGTAAAGGGAGTGATAAAAGAGAAAAAGTTAGCTTATGAGAGGTTTTTACAAAGCGGAAGTGTTATAAGAAGAGCAGAGTATATGGAGAGTAAAAGAAAAGTGAAGAGAGTGGTGAGAGAGTGCAAAAGGAGAGCAGATGATAGAGTGGGAGAGGCACTGTCAAGAAATTTTAATGAAAATAAGAAAAATTTTTAGAGAGAGTTAAACAAGTTAAGAAAGCCTATTGAACATATGGATTTGTCAGTTAAAAACAGAGAAGCAGAGTTATAGATGGGGAGAGGGAGGTATTAGGTAGATGGCGAGAATATTTTGAGGAACTTTTAAATGTTGAGGAAGAAAGGGAGGCAGTAATTTCATGCACTGGCCAGGGAGGTATACCATCTTTTAGGAGTGAAGAAGAGCAGAATGTAAGTGTGGGGGAGGTACGTGAGGCATTACGTAGAATGAAAGGAGGTAAAGCAGCTGGAACTGATGGGATCATGACAGAAATGTTAAAAGCAGGGGGGGATATAGTGTTGGAGTGGTTGGTACTTTTGTTTAATAAATGTATGAAAGAGGGGAAGGTACCTAGGGATTGGCGGAGAGCATGTATAGTCCCTTTATATAAAGGGAAGGGGGACAAAAGAGATTGTAAAAATTATAGAGGAATAAGTTTACTGAGTATACCAGGAAAAGTGTACGGTAGGGTTATAATTGAAAGAATTAGAGGTAAGACAGAATGTAGGATTGCGGATGAGCAAGGAGGTTTCAGAGTGGGTAGGGGATGTGTAGATCAAGTGTTTACATTGAAGCATATATGTGAACAGTATTTAGATAAGGGTAGGGAAGTTTTTATTGCATTTATGGATTTAGAAAAGGCATATGATAGAGTGGATAGGGGAGCAATGTGGCAGATGTTGCAAGTATATGGAATAGGTGGTAAGTTATTAAATGCTGTAAAGAGTTTTTATGAGGATAGTGAGGCTCAGGTTAGGGTGTGTAGAAGAGAGGGAGACTACTTCCCAGTAAAAGTAGGTCTTAGACAGGGATGTGTAATGTCACCATGGTTGTTTAATATATTTATAGATGGGGTTGTAAAAGAAGTAAATGCTAGGGTGTTCGGGAGAGGGGTGGGATTAAATTATAGGGAATCAAATACAAAATGAGAATTGAAACAGTTACTTTTTGCTGATGATACTGTGCTTATGGGAGATTCTAAAGAAAAATTGCAAAGGTTAGTGGATGAATTTGGGAGTGTGTGTAAAGGTTGAAAGTTGAAAGTGAACATAGAAAAGAGTAAGGTGATGAGGGTATCAAATGATTTAGATAAAGAAAAATTGGATATCAAATTGGGAAGGAGGAGTATGGAAGAAGTGAATGTTTTCAGATACTTGGGAGTTGACGTGTCGGCGGATGGATTTATGAAAGATGAGGTTAATCATAGAATTGATGAGGGAAAAAAGGTGAGTGGTGCGTTGAGGTATATGTGGAGTCAAAAAACGTTATCTATGGAGGCAAAGAAGGGAATGTATGAAAGTATAGTAGTACCAACACTCTTATATGGGTGTGAAGCTTGGGTTGTGAATGCAGCAGCGAGGAGACGGTTGGAGGCAGTGGAGATGTCCTGTCTAAGGGCAATGTGTGGTGTAAATATTATGCAGAAAATTCGGAGTGTGGAAATTAGGAGAAGGTGTGGAGTTAATAAAAGTATTAGTGAGAGGGCTGAAGAGGGGTTGTTGAGGTGGTTTGGTCATTTAGAGAGAATGGATCAAAGTAGAATGACATGGAGAGCATTTAAATCGGTAGGAGAAGGAAGACGGGGTAGGGGTCGTCCTCGAAAAGGTTGGAAGGAAGGGGTAAGGGAGGTTTTATGGGCGAGGGGCTTGGACTTCCAGCAGGCGTGCATGAGCGTGTTCGATAGGAGTGAATGGAGACGAATGGTATTTGGGACCTGACGATCTGTTGGAGTGTGAGCAGGGTAATATTTAGTGAAGGGATTCAGGGAAACCGGTTATTTTTATATAGCCGGACTTGAGTCCTGGAAATGGGAAGTACAATGCCTGCACTCTAAAGGAGGGGTTTCGGGATATTAGCAGTTTGGAGGGATATGTTGTGTATCTTTATACGTATATGCTTCTAAACTGTTGTGTTCTGAGCACCTCTGCAAAAACAGTGATTATGTGTGAGTGAGGTGAAACTGTTGAATGATGATGAAAGTATTTTCTTTTTGGGGATTTTCTTTCTTTTTTGGGTCACCCTGCCTCGGTGGGAGACGGCCGACTTGTTGAAAATATATATTATATATATATATATATATATATATATATATATATATATATATATATATATATATATATATATATATATATATATATATATATATATATAAAAACACTGAAAACTTACACTATTGTAAAACCTGAAATTAAATTATAAAAACAGTATACACATATACTCAAATATCTAAAATTTACTAGACGTAATTCGTTCGCAATGCGATCACAGGAAAGAATAACAGTATTCCAAAATTCCAGTCCCTTGTGTCACGTGACTGGAAGAGTGCAGAGTGTGGCATAAGCTGATTATGTGGCATTTAAATTCGATTCAAGCAATGAGAAGATATTATTCTTTATTTATACAAGTACGTGATACAACTAGTGCAGCCGAACCTGCCATCATTGACATAACTGAGGCTTCTTCAAATTAGATACATTTTTGATAGAGGATATAGTACATTATCTTGCCACCCAGGGTGAGACCCACAACAGTAGGCTAACACTCAGAGGTACCTACTTACTGCTAGGTGAACATGAGCATCAGATGTAAGGAAACATGCACAACGTTTCGCCTGTGCCGGGTATCGATCCCGGTCCCCTCAGTGAGGGGTGCGTGATCGAAAAAGCGACTAGCATTACCTTGGATCAAGAGCTCATCACCAGCATTATGGGTAAAACAAAGGTAAAATAATACGACACAATTTGAGGTTAAACCTTGCAAAATGGCCACTCAGAGGAGCCCTTCTCCAGTAATCACAGAGAAAAATGGGATAGTCTATGTAAATACATGCAAATACTCCCATGAATCTTCCGCAAAATACATTAAACAAGCAAGAAATCTTGAAGCCGACTGAATAAGACATTTTGAGTAATAAAAAAATACGTAATAAAGAAAACGAAAATGTTCCTAAAACAAAAATCCGCGGATTTCAATTTCTTTTTCATTTTTTTTTTCACATTTTATTCTAATTAAAATTCTCTTCCATAATGTAATAATTTGTTTAAATTTTAATATTTTGCAAAACGAAATAAGATAAGAATTGAAAAAAGGGCAAATTGAAAAATAAAAACCCAACTGAATTGAAAGTTTGCCACTGATTTACACTTTAAATCGTCAAATCATCATCTGTACATTTCAGTTTTACTGTCGGTCGTCATATATTTTGCAACGTTTTATGAATGCTTGAAGCTGCACCATTGACAGGAAGATGTTAAAGTGTGCAACAATTATGATAACAGAGCTCTTGAACATGCGTTCTCAACTTAAGCGCAAAACAGAATCGAAAAGTGTGGGTGTGGCACCAGGGCCTCTTAGCAAAACTTCAAGCACTGGGAATTGCAGGCTCTATGCTATGTCTCCTCAGTGATTACCTTCATGGTAGATCTCTAAGTGTAGTTCTCAAAGGAACGGAATCAGCAAGACATCCTGTTGGGGCAGGTGTTCCACAAGGAAGCGTGCTGGGTCCATTGTTATGGAATGTCTACTTCAACGACCTTCTTCATCTCATCCCAGAATCACATTCATATGCAGACGACTGTACACTGACATTCACTTATCCAAGAGAAGAAATGCCAGCTGCTCTAAGCTACATCAATCACCAGCTGAGAGCTATATCAGCTTGGGGAAATAGATGGCAAGTAACATTTGCATCTGAGAAAACGCAAATGATGATCGTCTCTAGGCGCCATGATGGTAATGCTGGTGCAGTAGTAAGGATGAATGGGAGGGTGTTGGCACCTGGAGAAGAAGTTGATATCCTTGGGGTGAAATTTGACTCCAAACTAACCATGAAGAACCATGTTGTAAATCTTGTAAACAAGGCAGCCAAGAAGCTTACAGCACTTCGCCATATCTCGCATCTGCTTGACAGTAGGGGTTACAAGATCCTGTACGAGGCACAAGTACGCTCACACCTTGAGTATGCTCCACTTTCTTGGTTTGCCTGCCCCCCCCTCTCATCTGCGACTGCTTGACAGAGTAGAGAACAGAGCAAGACGTCTCATCTCTCGCCTGGACCCATCCTGGATAGATCTGTCATTTCAGCAGAGCCTTCAACATAGGAGGGATGTGGGTGGCCTTACTGTTATGTACAAGGCCAATATTGTCAAAGTACCACACTTGGATCCACTTCGAGGACAGCGTGAAACAAGCTTTTATGCCACAAGACGGGCAGAAAGCAGCAACTTCACTCTGGCTGTACCCTTCTCCAAAACATCACTCCATCTGAGATCATACATACCCAGGATGACTCGAGTATGGAACACATTCGTACAGCATAATGATGTCAACGAGATAAAGTCAGTTGATCAAATGAAAATGCTGGCCGACAGATGGCTCCAGCTTCATCCTGTTCCCTACTTGTATGTCTCATAACAATAAAAATGCTTTCAAATGAGATGATGTAGGTAACAGCTCTTAGCTTGCCAATAAAGTTAGGAATCCTTACCTGTAAATAGCTTGTCAATAAAGCTAGGGATCCTTAACCTTGTCAAACCCTGTGTAAAAAAAAAAAAAAGAAGAATCGTAAGTTCTCCAACCGATGTTGAGGAATGTCAGCATATTACCATTTTCGAAAGTTAATATTTTGCCATATGGAGAGATGTTCCTTCATTTCTTTTACTCCCTTGAAGAGAACGATGAACACAGATATTTTCTGGCTAGATGGAAGAATTATCATATTGTGTGTGTGTGTGTGTGTGTGTGTGTGTGTGTGTGTGTGTGTGTGTGTGTGTGTGTGTTTTACGAGGCTTACAATACGATACTTCCCCAGCTCTACTGTGACGTGATTGCGCCAGAGGTCACCTTGTGTGTGAGACCCAACTGTTCCTTCCCACACCCCTCGAAAATTTCTTAGTACCACTCTTCTCGTACCCCTCCAAGCCATAAATTATATGAACTCAAGATAAGTTGTAATTAATGGCTCTTAATAAATAAAAAGAATAGTGGTCAGAGTCTCAGACCGTATTCTCAGTGCTGTACCACTGAGCTACGCGGTTTACAATGGTAAGGTTTCAAATGCATCATATTCTTTTGTTACCTGCATTGTCTCACCAGACTGTCGAGACCAATAAAAACACATTTATTTATTGTTTTATTTATCTTACGTTTTATTTTCATATATAACAAAGATACATTTTTGTCACATTTGCTGACAAAATATGAGAAGCAAAAAATTAGAATTACCCTTACTCTTCATTGACACTGCACTTGGCATCTCCTTACCCTTCACTGACACTCCACTTTGATCCAAGGCAGCCTTGGATCAAAGTCTAGCGCAAGCTGGACTCCAAGGTATTGGACCAGTGTGGGTAGATTGGTAAAGCACTGCGTTCCTTGTTCCAAGGTTCGCAGGTTCGAGTCTCCTTCAGCCAGAGATCAGTGTTTGTGTATATTTCGCCTGCTCTTGCGAATTCCTTGCATTGTTAATATCTCTAGTAAGGCTGATGCATGCAGGGGATTAGATGAAATGCTGTAAGCCTTCTCCCTGAAAGCTGGCTGCCTTGGATCAAAGTCTAGCGCAAGCTGGACTCCAAGGTATTGGTCCAGTGTGGGTAGATCTCTGGCTGAAGGAGACTCGAACCTACGAACCTTGGAACAATGTACGCAGTGCTTTACCAATCTACCCACACTGGACCAATACCTTGGAGTCCAGCTTGCGCTAGACTTTGATCCAAGGCAGGCATCTTTCAGGAAGAAGGCTTACAGATTTTCATCTAATCCCCTGCATGCATCAGCCTTACTAGAGATATTAACAATGCAAGGAATTCGCAAGAGCAGGCGAAATATACACAAACACTGATCTCTGGCTGAAGGAGACTCGAACCTACGAACCTTGGAACAATGTAGGCAGTGCTTTACCAATCTACCCACACTGGACCAATACCTTGGAGTCCAGCTTGCGCTAGACTTTGATCCAAGGCAGCCAGCTTTCAGGGAGAAGGCTTACAGCTTTTCATCTAATCCCCTGCATGCATCAGCCTTACTAGAGATATTAACAATGCAAGGAATTCGCAAGAGCAGGCGAAATATACACAAACACTGATCTCTGGCTGAATGAGACTCGAACCTACTAACCTTGGAACAAGTTACGCAGTGCTTTACCAATCTACCCACACTGGACCAATACCTTGGAGTCCAGCTTGCGCTAGACTTTGATCCATGGCAGCCAGCTTTCAGGGAGAAGGCTTACAGCTTTTCATCTAATCCCCTGCATGCATCAGCCATGTGTGTTGTATGAGGCGACTAAAATGCCGGGAGCAATGGGCTAGTAACCCCTTCTCCTGTAAACATTTACTAAAAAAGAGAAGAAGAAAAACTTTATAAACCTGGGATGCTTGAATGTGCGTGGATGTAGTGCGGATGACAAGAAACAGATGATTGCTGATGTTATGAATGAAAAGAAGTTTGATGTCCTGGCCCTACACGAAACAAAGCCGAAGGGGGTAGGGGAGTTTTGGTGGGAGGAATTAAATGGGATTAAATCTGGAGTATCTGAGAGAGTTAGAGCAAAGGAAGGGGCAGCAGTAATGTTGAAGGATCAGTTATGGAAGGAGAAAAGAGAATATGAATGTGTAAATTCAAGAATTATGTGGATTAAAGTAAAGGTTTGATGCGAAAAATGGGTCATAATAAGCGTGTATGCACCTGAAGAAGAGAGGAATGTAGAGGAGAGAGAGAGATTTTGGGAGATGTTAAGTGAATGTATAGGAGCCTTTGAACCAACTGAGAAAGTAATTGTGGTAGGGGACCTGAATGCTTAAGTAGGAGAAACTTTTAGAGAGGGTGTGGTAGGTAAGTTTGGGGTGCCAGGTGTAAATGAAAATGGGAGCCCTTTGATTGAACTTTGTATAGAAAGGGGTTTAGTTATAGGTGATACATATATTAAGAAAAAGAGGATAAATAAGTATACAAGATATGATGTAGGGCGAAATGACAGTAATTTGATGGATTATGCATTGGTAGATAAAAGACTGTTGAGTAGACTTCAGGATGTACATGTTTATAGAGGGACCACATGTATATCAGATCACTTTCTAGTTGTAGCTACACTGAGAGTAAAAGGTAGATGGGATACAAGGAGAATAGAAGCATCAGGGAAGAGAGGTGAAGGTTTATAAACTAAAAGACGAGGCAGTTAGGGTAAGATATAAACAGCTATTGGAGGATAGATGGGCTAATGAGAGCATAGGCAATGGGGTCGAAGAGGAATGGGGTAGGTTTAAAAATGTAGTGTTAGAGTGTTCAGCAGAAGTTTGTGGTTACAGGAAAGTGGGTGTGGGAGGGAAGAGGAGCAATTGGTGGAATGATGATGTAAAGAGAGTAGTAAGGGAGAAAAAGTTAGCATATGAGAAGTTTTTACAAAGTAGAAGTGATGCAAGGAGGGAAGAGTGTATTGAGAAAAAGTTTTGGAGAGAGATTAACAAGTTAAGGAAGCCTAGAGAACAAATGGTTTTGTCAGTTAAAAATAGGAGAGGAGAGTTATTAAATGGAGCGTTACAGGTATTGGGAAGATGGAGGGAATATTTTGAGGAATTGTTAAATAATGATGAAGATAGGGAAGCTGTGATTTAGTGTATAGGGGAAGGAGGAATAACATCTTGTAGGAGCGAGGAAGAGTCAGTTGTGAGTGTGGGGGAAGTTCGTGAGGCAGTAGGTAAAATGAAAGGGGGTAAGGCAGCCGGGATTGATGGGATAAAGATAGAAATGTTAAAAGCAGGTGGGGATATAGTTTTGGAGTGGTTGGTGCAATTATTTAATAAATGTATGGAAGAGGGTAAGGTACCTAGGAATTGGCAGAGAGCATGCATAGTTCCTTTGTATAAAGGCAAAGGGGACAAAAGAGTGCAAAAATTATAGGAGGGTGAGTCTGTTGAGTATACCTGGTAAAGTGTTTGGTAGAGTTATTATTGAAAGAATTAAGAGGAAGACGAAGAATAGGATAGCATATGAACAAGGAGGCTTTAGGAAAGGTAGGGGGTGTGTGGACCAGGTGTTCACAGTGAAACATGTAAGTGAACAGTATTTAGGTAAGTCTAAAGAGCTTTTTGTGACATTTATGGATTTGGAAAAGGCGTATGACAGGGTGGATATGGGGGCAATGTGGCAGATGTTGCAGGTGTATGGTGTAGGAGGTAGGTTACTGAAAGCAGTGAAGAGTTTTTACGAGGATAGTGAGGCTCAAGTTAGAGTATGTAGGAAAGAGGGAGATTATTTCCTAGTAAAATTAGGCCTTAGACAAGGATGTGTGATGTCACCGTGGTTGTTTAATATATTTATAGATGGGGTTGTAAGAGAAGTAAATGCGAGAGTCTTGGCAAGAGACATGGAGTTAAAAGATAAAGAATCACACATAAAGTGGGAGTTGTCACAGTTGCTCTTTCCTGATGACACTGTGCTCTTGGGAGATTCTGAAGAGAAGTTGCACAGGTTGGTGGATGAAGTTGGTAGGGTATGCAAAGGAAGAAAATTAAAATTGAATACACGAAAAACGTGTCAGTGGATGGGTCAATGAAAGATGAGGTGACTCATAGACTTGATGAGGGGGAAAAGGGTGAGCAGTGCATTTAGGAGTCTGTGGAGACAAAGAACTTTGTCCTTGGAGGCAAAGAGGGGAATGTATGAGAGTATAGTTTTACCAACGCTCTTATATGGTTGTGAAGCATGGGAGATGAATGTTGCAGCGAGGAGAAGGCTGGAGGCAGTGGAGATGTCATGTCTGAGGGCAATGTGTGGTGTGAATATAATGCAGAGAATTCGTAGTTTGGAAGTTAGGAGGAGGTGCGGGATTGCCAAAACTGTTGTCCAGAGGGCTGAGGAAGGGTTGTTGAGGTGGTTCGGACATGTAGAGAGAATGGGGCAAAACAGAATGACTTCAAGAGTGTATCAGTCTGTAGTGGAAGGACGGCGGGGTAGGGGTCGGCCTAGGATAGGTTGGAGGGAGGGGGTAAAGGAGGTTTTGTGTGCGAGGGGCTTCCACTTCCAGCGTTCATGCATGAGCTTGTTTGATAGGAGTGAATGAAAACAAATGGTTTTTAATACTTGACGTGCTGTTGGAGTGTGAGCAAAGTAACATTTATGAAGGGATTGAGGGAAACCGGCAGGCCGGACTTGAGTTCTGGAGATGGGAAGTACAGTGCCTGCACTCTGAGGGAGAGGTGTTAATGTAGCAGTTTAAAAACTGTAGTGTAAAGCACCCTTCTGGCAAGACAGTGATGGAGTGAATGATGGTGAAAGTTTTTCTTTTTCGGGCCACCCTGCCTTGGTGGTAATCGGCCAGTGTATTTATATATATATATATATATATATATATATATATATATATATATATATATATATATATATATATATATATATATATATATATATATATATATATATATATATATATATATATATATATATATATATATATATATATATATATATATATATATATATATATATTATTTTTTTTATTATCACACTGGCCGATTCCCACCATATATATAATATATATATATATATATATATATATATATATATATATATATATATATATATATATATATATATATATATATATATATATATATATATATATATATATATATATATATATATATATATATATATAATTTTTTTTTTCAACAAGTCGGCCGTCTCCCACCGAGGCAGGGTGACCCAAACAAGAAAGAAAATCCCCAAAAAGAAAATACTTTCATCATCATTCAACACTTTCACCACACTCGCACATTATCACTGTTTTTGCAGAGGTGCTCAGAATACAACAGTTTAGAAGCATACACATATAAAGATACACAACATATCCCTCCAAACTATCCCAAACCCCTCCTTTAAAGTGCAGGCATTGTACTTCCCATTTCCAGGACTCAAGTCCGACTATATGAAAATAACCGGTTTCCCTGAATCCCTTCACTAAATATTACCCTGCTCACACTCCAACAGATCGTCATGTGCCAAGTACCATTCGTCTCCATTCACTCCTATCTAACACGCTCACGCACGCTTGCTGGAAGTCCAAGCCCCTTGCCCACAAAACCTCCTTGACCCCCTCTCTCCAACCCTTTCGAGGACGACCCCTACCCCGCCTTCCTTCCCCTATAGATTTATATGCTTTCCATGTCATTCTACTTTGATCCATTCTCTCTAAATGACCAAACCACCTGAACAACCCCTCTTCTGCCCTCTGACTAATACTTTTATTAACTCCACACCTTTTCCTAATTTACACACTCCGAATTTTCTGCATAATATTTACACCACACATTGCCCTTAAACAGGACATCTCCACTGCCTCCAACCGTCTCCTCGCTGCTGCATTTACCACCCAAGCTTCACACCCATATAAGAGTGTTGGTACTACTATACTTTCATACATTCCCTTCTTTGCCTCCATAGATAACGTTTTTTGACTCCACATATACCTCAACGCACCACTCACCTTTTTTCCCTCATCAATTCTATGATTAACCTCATCCTTCATAAATCCATCCGCCGACACATCAACTTCCAAGTATAAGAAAACATTCACTTCTTCCATACTCCTCCTCCCCAATTTGATATCCAATTTTTCTTTATCTAAATCATTTGACACCCTCATCACGTTACTCTTTTCTATGTTCACTTTCAACTTTCTACCTTTACACACATTCCCAAACTCATCCACTAACCTTTGCAATTTTTCTTTAGAATCTCCCATAAGCACAGTATCATCAGCAAAAAGTAACTGTGTCAATTCCCATTTCGAATTTGATTCCCCAAAATTTAATCCCACCCCTCTCCCGAACACCCTAGCATTTACTTCCTTTACAACCCCATCTATAAATATATTAAACAACCATGGTGACATTACACATCCCTGTCTAAGACCTACTTTTACCGGGAAGTAGTGTCCCTCTCTTCTACACACCCTAACCTGAGCCTCACTATCCTCATAAAAACTCTTTACAGCATTTAATAACTTACCACCTATTCCATATACTTGCAACATCTGCCACATTGCTCCTCTATCCACTCTATCATATGCCTTTTCTAAATCCATAAATGCAATAAAAACTTCCCTACCTTTATCTAAATACTGTTCACATATATGCTTCAATGTAAACACTTGATCTACACATCCCCTACCCACTCTGAAACCTCCTTGCTCATCCGCAATCCTACATTCTGTCTCACCTCTAATTCTTTCAATTATAACCCTACCGTACACTTTTCCTGGTATACTCAGTAAACTTATTCCTCTATAATTTTTACAGTCTCTTTTGTCCCCTTTCCCTTTATATAAAGGGACTATACATGCTCTCCGCCAATCCCTAGGTACCTTCCCCTCTTTCATACATTTATTAAACAAAAGTACCAACCACTCCAACACTATATCCCCCCCTGCTTTTAACATTTCTATCATGATGCCATCAGTTCCAGCTGCTTTACCCCCTTTCATATTACGTAAAGCCTCACGTACCTCCCCCACACTTACATTCTGCTCTTCTTCACTCCTAAAAGATGGTATACCTCCCTGACCAGTGCATGAAATTAGTGCCTCTGTTTCTTCCTTAACATTTAAAAGTTCCTCAAAATATTCTCGCCATCTACCTAATACCTCCCTCTCCCCATCTACTAACTCCTCTACTCTGTTTTTAACTGACAAATCCATACTTTCCCTAGGCTTTCTTAACTTGTTTAACTCACTCTCCCACTCTATCATCTGCTCTCCTTTTGCACTCTCTCACCATATAAATATAAATATATATATATATATATATATATATATATATATATATATATATATATATATATATATATATATATATATATATATATATATATATATATATATATATATATATATATATATATATATATATATATATATATATATATATATATATATATATATATATATATATATATATATATATATACATATATTATTGCATAAAGTATGATTAATTTCACGTTTAAGTGTTTTATATTCTTTACTAATTTTGTATATTATTAATAAAATTGTTTATCTTATGTTATGATTGATTTTTCTATCTTTTCATTTCCAAAAGGAGGAACCAGCCTTATCAAATACTCTGAGTTTAGATTCCAGTTTATTTTCCATGATGAGTTTATTAGAGGGACCAGAGAATTAAGTTTCGGTAAAAGTGTACCCAGGGCCATATCAGCCGACCAAAGACACATGATATCTTTGGAAAATACTGTATATATTTTCCAGAAATACAGTAGTTATATGTAAATAGATGGCCATACTGTATTTAATAAAAATTATGCTATAAAAAATGGGAAACTGCGCCTGCGCAGAGGGGACTCGCCAGTGTTTTTTGAATTGAGTAACAAACGTTAGTGAATATTGGGAAGAATTTTCGTGCTCTAGAGGTCAAATTGGGCTGACACCTTTCAAATAGGAGCCGAAATTGTTGGAAGCGCATTCCTGCATAACTTGAGATATCAGACGACTGGATAAGACAGCTCCAGGAACCTCAGATAAGTCTGTTAATGTTTAACTCTGGCCAGTGTTATTTTCATGTATAGACAGTGAGGTTTTCTGAGTATGATACACCTTAATCTCCAGTCAAATTGGTGAGTGATATTAAGATATATTCTCCTTCTGTTATGTAAATTGTATATATATAATCAATTATTAATTTTAATATACAATCCACAAATTTACATATTTACCAGAATTCCTGGTGATACATATTTCATTTGTAATTAATAGGTCTAGAACAACTTGTGGATATGACAGTGGTAGGTATCGAAGGGGGACATTTTTTGTGACCTAGGTGTCCCAAATTCCTACTTGTCTATGTAACTCTGATAAATAATAATTATGTTTGTTATCATTTACTGTTATGTACATAATGAGTTACATTCAGATAAATGCAATTTTCCACAATATCAGTCCACATATCTGAACCATTTAGCTTCACAGGGCAGGATGTCTTTCAGCAGCCTAGCCTCGGAAAAACTCCATATACAGATTGCTCAGGAAGGGAGACATTGGGTTTAAAATAGCCATTCCTGCATCAAATAAACACAACTTAATGAGCTCAGTAATAGTATTCTTATCATAAGGCATGGAGAACTCATCTACTTGTTCTTCCAAATAAGAGAGCAAATCGGGAACAGGCTCTCCGGTGAACAATGCCTTGATGTCAAACTAATATAAAAATCATTAAACATGTTAACATTTTGGAATTTGTCAATAAGACCAGCATTGTTTTTATGTGGACATCATAAATGCTGCAAAGCATTAAAGTCAATATTTTTACCAACCATTTTAACAGGACATATATCACCAATCCTACTGAGCTAATAATAGTTCTAGCTGGAAAACCAATTTTGTGGGTTTTAATCAAACCGTACATATAAGGGAATGTAGCCGACCTAGCAGGTAACTGCTTAATCAGTTCCTCATTACCTCTCGGTAAGTTTCCAAGTTGCTTGTTAAATTTATTATTGACTTGGTCCACTGGGTTCTTATTAAGGGGCATGTAAGTTTTCCTGTTTTTTTTATAAAAGGTTCATTTATCAGCTATAATTTACCTTGTCCATAATAACATTCGCATTTGCTTTGCCTGCTTTCATAAAGTGAAGTCTAGGATCGTTCTTTCATTCATAGCATGACTTAATAAATCTTTGAGGACACTTCAGTTTGACAGGTCTGAGCAAAGCCTAATATACCATGCCTTTGTAAATGTTGAACGTTTCAGAGGATAGGTCCTCTTGTCTTTTCCACACTGCACATCCCCCCCATCCCCCATCTCCCTCTCCTCCCCCTCCCATCCCTCTCTTTTCCCTGTCCCTTTTGTAGCCTCTGGGTTCCTCCCCTCTGGCATTACTGTTTCTAGGTAGGGGTAAGTGTGCCAAGGTTCATCCTGCTCCGTAGGGATCCTCGGGAGTGGTGTAGTTTGCCGTGAAATCTGGATCATCTGGAGTATCCCTGCTCCCTTCCTGGATTTCCAGGAGGTGGGGCAGGGTGTCCTGTAGGTGATGGGTGTGTTTCCAGAGGCTGCCTGTCGGTTCTGGGAGGTGGCAGCCGAAGGAGGTATGTTTAGTGGCGGGAATCCAACTGCCCTCTCTTTTGTCCGTCGAGGTGGCTAGGTAGATGTGAGGTTGCTATCCCGGAGTGCTGGTTTGCTAGCGTGAAGGGTAGGGTATGGCATGGGTTGCACGCTGCATCTGCACTGCTGGCGGTCTCGAGGTTCTCTTGGTTGCATGGGGGAAACTTATGACCCTTTCTCTTGGTAACTGTCCCTCTCTTGTCCCTCTTTTTTTTTTCTTTCCTTCACTCTTTTTTTAATAATAAAAAAGAAGCACCACCATTATGGAGTCTTCGTTCCGTGACATCCCTCCTCCTCCCAGGCTCCTTTTTGTTACTGCATCCTGTTCAGACCCAGCTTTGTTATTACACTATTCCCGAGACTTTTACCATACCCCTGTACCTCTTGCTGGTGACACTGTCACCTGCTCCAGGTGTCAAGGCTCTGGCCGTTTCTTGCCTCTTGCACGCCTTTGACTGACTTCCCGAAATCCTGTGCGATGGCTTTCAGATTGACCGCCTGCCTCAGGTCAGGCCGCCCGCGGTCCTACGCCTAAACGTTCCAAACCATTTTCTGATGACGTTTCTTCGATTTCTGCTCATTCCACCCAGAAACGACCTACATGACACCCACTTTCTTTATGCACCATGTTTACATGTACACTGTGGTCCAAATTCTTTTCCCTGCAACCTACACCTCCAACTGATTATCTCTCAGATCACAGTATTGGTAAAGCTCTTTTACGATAAGTTGGCCAAAATATAAACTTTCACGCTCTACGGAGTGGTGAAAGTATTGTTACAGTTCAGAATGCAGATCAAGCTCAAGATCTTTCTCATCTTACTGCTACTGCTAACGTTCCTATCACAGTTCACAAGCACACTAATTTTAGTTCTTGAAGTGGTATGATGGTCTTACCATGTACCATTGTGCAGTAAGATTTTCTGTTTTATGGTGATGATATATTAGAGTAATTAGCCCTTCAGGACCTTCCGATTCTCAAAATGGATACATATGTCCTGCCTGCTGGCGGGTGAAGGCACTTTCCCAATAACATCGCCAGCTTAACCTTTGACTACTGTGAACTCCCGTGTGAGGGAAAAGTTTATTAGATAGGAGTGAGGGAAATATGAATGAATGGTGGGTAGTCTGATTGTTCAGTTAAGGTGGGTGAAGAGTTTGCACTATTTACCCTCACCTCCCCTTCTGCTCCTGGCGGGAGGTGATGAGGGTCTCTCCGACCGGTGGTCAGTCACTTGACTTGCAGATCCCATTAAATCTGTAAGTATTCATTCCATTCCTGTCTAAATTATATTTTGGGATTAAGTTGGTCTTAAGAGCTTCACTCATATATACGGATTTAGACTTCAGTTTATTCCTCCCTTGTTTTGAATTTACATAGTTTATGTCATCTTTTAATCCTCACCATTTCTTTTTACCCTTTACCAGTGGATAGAGTATCTCAATGTAAGGGAAATGTGCCCATATAAATGGATTTCTAAAAGTTAGTTTTCGTTCAGTTGCCAATATTCGACGTCTGTGTGTACGTGGTCCTGCCTGGTAAAGGGTGTCAAACTGTGAAGGTTGCAAATTTGCAATTGTTAATAAAGCAGCAAATAAGTATTTTTCTATTTTATTATATAAATAGAGAATATAAAAAACATAAATGGAACTTGTTTCCAAACATTTTGTAAGTATAAAAAATATAAAAATGAACCAAAGAGCAACAGGGATAAAGTCCCATATTCCTGAATTTGCTGAGAAAGAACAATTATTCTAGATCACTACATGCTACAATGAAAGGCTATGAAGCAATTTCTTTCCTTCTTGATACATAGATTTACTTTGCATGTGACAGGAAAATGAGGATGTGACAGGATTTTTCTTGATGCTGCATTCAGTGGGCTAATTTAGGCTTTTTTGATGGCCTATCTTCCTCCTCATCACATGACACCTGTGCATCTGCTAGCAAGTATTCATCACCACTGTCAAGCAATTCCAGGTCAGCTGGATCTTGACCTGAGTCCCTTTCCTCCAAAATGCATACATATTTAGACTTCTCTTTGGAGGGCTCACCATAAAACAATTTCTCATTGATCTGGAAGGACAATAAAAATGTTCTGTACACATCCAGATCACTACAGAATTCATATAAGCATTAGAATTTTTTTTAGAAATATTTATTTACTGAAATTGCTAACTGGGCCTTGAGGGGCAAGACCATGTGTGCTCTGTCTTTTTTTGGTTGCACTATTTTTCAATTCCATGATGCACTCATATTATGCTAAACTATTCATTTATGCACTAGACACAAAGATCAGTACTTACAGACATTGTAGAGGGTAACATCCAAGGGTATACGAGTGTCACTTGATGAAAAAAATGGCTCTCGGCGACGCCAAGCTAGAAGTGTTTACATTTTGGTCTCTCAACCAATGGGAAACGAGTAGACACCATCACCACTTAGCTGGAGCGACTCACACAAGGCTTGTGATTGGTCAGAAATAGAGAACGGGAACTCAGATGCATGGACGGAGTAGGAAGACATGCGCAAAAAACATGCGTTTAAGACCGAGTACCCTCGGTCTTGCCTGGTCACCAATCATTTTAGTTATTTATCAGGTGGTGTGTAACAGTATGCCTTTCTTCATTTTTAACCATGATTGTCAGCTCGGGTCATATGGCTCATGCGGGATAAAGATAAGGACAGCAGTTATCTGGCCAAGATTGTAGACATCACCTCTCTACCTACACTGGTGCCCCTTTCACACGTAGCCAACCACCCAGTCAGTTACACACCATTCAAGCAGCCTTCTCCAAGTTGCAACTACATCAGCATTCATGGTTGTTCTTGACTGGCTACTTAACTGCTTCAATCATATTGTGGTGATCAGAGGATCAGTCAACCTCTCCTCGGCAGAATACATAAGCATGATGGGGACACTGTCGACTTGGTCTAGCCACGACCAACTGTGACCTCCTCCCCCCATCATCAACAATGGCTCGGCATTCCAAACTATAATTCAAACCTATGTGCCCAGAACATCAGTATGGCACCCTTCAAACTTACATCTTCGTGTACATATTAGCTTTGAATCACTAATTATTTATACAGTGGACCCCGCTTAACGATCACCTCCCAATGCGACCAATTATGTAAGTGTATTTATGTAAGTGCGTTTGTACGTGTATGTTTGGGGGTCTGAAATGGACTAATCTACTTCACAATATTCCTTATGGGAACAAATTCGGCCAGTACTGGCACCTGAACATACTTCTGGAATGAAAAAAATATCGTTAATCGGGGGTCCACTGTATATGTCATTTCTCATTTTTGCTTAAAGTTGGCTTTATTTCATGTTTAAATGTTTTATATTCTTTACTAATTTTTATTATAATAAAATTGAATTTTCTATCTTTTATTTCTATGAGGAAGAACCAGCTTTAACAAATACACTTTGAGAGTCTGGGCTCTGTAAATCTTTACATCCCATCCTCCATTTATATAGTGGAACATCACCTAGAGATGTGTAAAGTGGTCTCTACATCCCAACAGTGTCGAAATTGTTGGTGCTTCGGACATCCCCCTAAATTCTGCAAGTCTGCATCCGAGTGCCCGGGCTGCAGTGCCGAGGATCATGTCAATACGTATTATCTTGCAGTCTTCCCCCCACTTGTCGTATTTGCAATGGAACTCATCTTTCTTTATCCCGCCAATGTTAGGTCTATCTTAATGAAAGTGAAATCTGTTGTCTTAAGGAAAGCGAAGGCCTTGCTAATGCTGTGGTTGTCTCTCGGCTCCACCTTCAGAGGAGTCTTCTTTGTGTTTCTTATTATCGAATAGCTAGGAGACCTCCTACCTTGGCGGTCCCTTGGTGTCATGTATTCCTGGGTCACAATTGTCTCTAATTCTTTTGCAGTCTTATCCTCTGAAGCCCCCACCTCTTTACCTCATCCTACTTCTACATCTTTCTTGCCTGCTACTTTCTCAGTCTGCAAGGCCTCGCATGCCTGCATCATCTTTGCACCTATCACCTGTGAAGTTGAACCTGTCTCCTAAGTCCAAATCTTGTCGCATTCCTCCGGTGATTACAATTCCCCAACAGTTCTCCTTTTCAGCCTCGGTGCCTAATTCTCAACCCTTTCTAACTCTCACAGGAAGGTGGAGGTTCACCACGCTCGTGTGGTCCTCTCTTCTCCTGTGCCCCCACAGCCTTTTCCCCCAGTCCGCTTCCGGCCTCTTTCCTCTCCTGTTTCACAGCAAGACTCTTCTGTCCCCACCGGCACATCTCTCCAGGTTCATATTCCCCTCCCCTCTCAGATCTCTTTGGTTCCCTCCATAGTCTCCCTGATATTTACTTGTTCTACCTCACCTGTCTCTGAAATAATGGTAACGGCATCTTCCTTGCTCACTGAAACACTTGATAGTATCTCCCACTATACTGCAGAGACGAAACCCTAGATGGACATCAGTATGCCTCCTTATGTCTCTTCTTATTTCTCACAGCCCTCGCAGCAATCTTTTCCTTCACAGAATTCCGATTCCTCCTTGCTAAAACGTTTTCCATTGCCTCCACACATTGACTTCACTGACCCTACTAGCTCGCAGATTTTATCGCTTCTCATTGTTGGCATACCTATCTTTGTGAATAATATCATTATTTACAACGGAACATTCGTGGCCTCAGGGGTAATCGGGGAGAGCTCCAGGTTGCTCTCGCAGTTTTCCCCAGTATGTTTCGGGTTACAAGAGCCTGAAGTTCGTTAAGCGGTCATCCATCCCATTTCGGGCTAAGTGCTGTTGCATTCTTCTGATCCGTTTCCTGATGAAACTTTTAGTGAGAGTGCGCTTCTTGTGCACATTGCTATATTGTTTCAACAGGTCTTTGCTCATTCTCAGCTACATTATCCTACGGCCCATATTTATTTGTACAGGTGGTATTCAGTTTGCTCTTCATATCTCTCTCTCCTTACCGTGCATTCTGTATCTCGGATGCTGTGTTCTTGATCTGTTCTCTGATGCCACTCATCTTGTTAGGTGATTTATCGCTCATCTTCATATTTGGGGACGGTCCCACAGCGACTCTTGTGGTGATCAGTTGGTGACTCTTCTCACTCCTCATCCTCTTCATGTTTTAAATATGGGTGCTCCAATCTATTTTGGCTCTTGCATGCAGTCTCTCTCTCTTGCAATGAAATTTTTATCTGTTCTCCTCAATTACCCTTGATTATGCTTGGTTTAATCTCCCAGATTTGCACGACAGTGAACACTTTCCTATTATTCTTATTTTTACTATGTATTCACGACTGCCTCGTAGCCCCCGTTGGCAATATGGATGAGTGAATTGGGACTTACACTCTCATCTAACCTCTTTTTGCGGGGACCCTTCTTCGTCCTCTATTGGTGAGCAGGTGCACCAGTTTTCGACTTTAGCTTCGACTGCAGCATCACTTTCTATTCCTCAAACCTCAGGCAGGCATTCTCAGACATGCATGCCTTGGTGGTTTCCTGCGTATGCCCGTGCATGGCATTATCGACATAATCATCTTTTGGATTATAAGCAAGCAAGGCCAGTCGCTCGTCATGTGATACATGATGTTAAACAGACTTACTAGCAAGACTACTTCTCGTGTGTGCGGTTTGGAAGAAGGTACGGTAGTTGTGTGGCAAGTACACTCCAAACTCAACTCCCGTTTTGCGGGTTGCTGGTGTTAGGGTTGCGGATCCTCTTGAAGTTCCCATGGAAATCAGGAGCTATCTTGTCCATGTCTCGCAAGGGCTTCACCTCTGTCCCTCGTTTCTCGATTCTAAGTCTGCCAGGGAGCAATTGCACTTAGATTTCTTTTCTAAAGGGATAGAGCAATATAACGTACCTATTACTTTCTTAAAGCTAGAGTGCATGCTTTCTGCTTGCCGGTCATCCACAGCTAGGCCCGATGATATTCATATTCATATGCTATAGCATCTGCATTCTACTGTCCTTACAGTCCTTTTGTGTCTTTTCAATCTTGTATGGACGCAAGGGGTTCTTCCTCAAGAATGTAATCTGCCACTGTAGTACCGTTTTGCAAATCAGGTACTTCGGGGCTTGATATCTCTCACTATCGTCCCATTGCACTGACCAGTGTAGTCTGAAAGGTGATGGAACGTTTGGTGAATAGACTTCTGATATGGTATTTGGAGACTCACAATAGTCTTACTTCTCACCAATATGGCTTTCGCAAGGACCGCTTTACTTTGGACTCTTTGCTCCACTTAGATACGTATGTGCAGAATGCACATACGTATAACATCTTAGCCCAGGCCCACTCCACTCCTTAGACCTTCACGGTAATCTACCAACCTTCCTTGCTGCTTTCTTATCTGAAAGACATTTTTTTTGTCCGTGTTGGTACCTCGCTTTCCTCAGACTTTGTTCAGGCCGAGGGAATCCCACAAAGTTGTGTCCTTAGCACTACCCTTCGTCTCTTGGCTATAAATGACCTACCTTCCGTTCTTCCATCCCATATTTGGTCGTAATTTTATATGGATGACTTCCCAATAGCTTACACAGGTGCTGACTGTCGCCTGGTACCAGCCTCCCTTCAGGATGTGATTGACAGTATTTCCCATTGGGCCACTTCTCATGGATTTAAATTTTCTATTGCAAAAACCAATTTCATTACTTTCACTAGACGTCCTCTTATCCCAGATATTCCATTGTATTTACACAGCTCACGTATCCCAGAATGTGATATGGTCAATTTTCTTGGCCTTCTATTTGATCGCTGGTTGACATGGAAACCTTACATTCCTTTTTAAAGGCAGTTTGCCATGGTCAGCTAAATCTTCTTAAAATTCTTGTGCATCTTTCATGAGGAGCATATCACCGGACTCTCCTCCGTTTGCATTCCACCTTTATTTTGTCCAAGCTGGATTATGACAACCAAGTCTATTCTGCGGCTTCTCCTACAACTCTTTCTAAGTTATATCCCCTTCATCATCAGGGTCTACATTTCCACCTTTGTGCCTTTGTCAGTATAGCTACTGAATTCCCTATATTTATACTTGTGTAGTATATTGTAGATCGTATCATCCATGTATATATTTAGGCTCCCTTTCAGTAGGCTCAGTGACTAGCATGTGTGATGTCACGTGATGCCGTTGTGAGCACTGCACACTCGTCCTCTCTCTCAGTTTCCCACGCTTAGGTCTACAGCCAACACAGGTAGTCTGGGCTCCCCCCCTTTCACACTCTGCTAATATATGTGTTAACATCCAACAAGTGTGTTTAACTCCTACCATCACATCTCCACGAACTCTCCCAACAAATGGTGCCAGCGGTGAGCACGTAAATTTGGTATTTACGTAGATGTCTGGAGATAAATTCTCTCAGCAGACGAGGACATTGTGTGTTTGATGCATGGCGTCCTAGCTAAACAGCCTGTTACTCCGACCCAGCACTCGCCAGCCTCTCTGCACTGCTTTCTGGTCAGTCTTTGTCTTAGTGTTTTATTTGCTTATTTGCATTACTTCCGAGGGGTTGACCCAGGTTTGCAAATTAAGCCAAACCACCAAGCCAGTCTGTGGAGGGAGTCCAGCCCTACACCATCCAGCCTGTCTTAAGTACCAGCCTTGCCTGCTAAGCCACCTTTCCACCCCTGCTATGCTCATCATTACAAGTTCTCAACCCAGTCTGTGCGATGGGTTAAGCCAGCCAAGCAAGCCAGCCAACTAACCCAGGTGGCTTAACCCAGTACTCAAGCAAGCCATGTGGGTACAGCCTTCTCCATCGCTTTGTACTTCCAGTTCAAGCTGTTCTGAGTGCTTTACCATCCCTGTGGTGTTGTGGTATTTTGTGGGTTTTTAAGCCAGCCCGGCTTAGAATATTTCCGTGCCTAGTGCGGGTGTCCTCAAGTGGCTTTCACTGCTTATCCCATCCCGTAGGCCCAGCCACCATGCGGTGTTCAACCACGCTGCCTCACTCACCCACACCTACCACCACTGTTTTTTTTACCCTTATATACAGGTCCTAGCACCTTATTATACGGACCTCATAGGGGGTCAAGATGCAAGATTGTTCCTTCATCCCTTTGCGCCAATGTAAAAGCCTCCTGTGTGAGTCTATCATCGATTTAAGCACAAAAATTTCGAGAATTCGCCGAGTAGTGGAGAGCCACGCCAGCAACAATTATCCTTTTCCACCACCATCACACTCAATTTTTCACCAATATCGCTACAGTGATAATATATAATATATAATATAGAGACATTTGCGAGTGTTGAGACAATTTTTCAGTGATTTCTTAGTGACATTTCTTTTCAGTGACTCTTGATTAGTCTCAGTGTCCATTACATTCTATTTGCAATATTAATTTTTTTCTTCAGTGTTTAAATTTTCGTGCTTTATTTTATGTCTGTTGTGTTGTAATCTTTTTTTTTGTTTTATATACGTGAAGTAAGTACTTTTCCATTTATCCCTGTTGTATGCACTATATAAGCAGTATAAACTTGTGTTTACACTTCATAATTATCTTGTGTTCACAGTATTGTGTTCCTTGCCTAGTAATTTATGCAGTGAAGTAATTCAGTAACTTGTTATCTTATATTCTGCATCACAACTCAGTGTTGTCTCAGTTATTTATTTTTCTCCCAGTATTTGTGTCCTTGCTGATTTTTTTTTTATTCATTCATTTGCCATTTTTTTCTGTGTGTTGAACATTCTTGTGTTAATTCTTTTATTTAGCCAGTGTCTAATTTGTCTTATCTCCACGGACAATAGTGCCATCATTTTGTTTGAAGCAAGAGAATTATTTTTCCAATTTTTGTCACCCCAAGCCTCATTGGAGGAAAATTCTCATAGTATTGTTCATATATTGATGTGTTGTGTTCCTGCATTATTATGAGTGTTAACCTTCCTCTGTTTTGTATTTTTTTTTTTTTTGCCCTTTAATATTTTTCATATTCCATTGAATAAATTCACTCTTAGTGCAATTTTTAACTTTTTTTTTTTAAAGTAAATCATTCTTATGCTTGTTCAGTGTTTGCTTAAGCTGCAATTAAGAGTTAAAGTGTTCAATCTGTTCATACCTTGATAATTTTTTTATTTTTTTGTAAACTGCTTTTTCTTGTGTGTGCAATTTTTTTTATTACTGCAGTATTGACTTATTTGCAATGATTCTTGTGTAAATATTGTGCTGCCATTAAACTTTTGCTTTCAGAAATTTTTTTATGTAGTGTTGTGTTGTGCAGTACTTTTTGATTAGTAATTGTTATTTGCAATATTGCTACAGTTTATTTCAGTGCAATATTCTGTGATTTCAGTTTCACATTTGATGTTCTGTGCATAATATTTTATTCTTTGTGTGTCATTTTATTTTATTTTTAGTGAATAGCTTTCCCAGTTTGTTTTAATTTTGCACAAGATTTATTGATTCCATTTTATAATTTTTTTGTTTGATTTATCAATTATTGTTGAATTTCTTTATTGAATTGAGAGTAAAGCCAACTCACTGTACCATTAATTCAATTTAAAGTAAATTCGAGTAAATTTGACTTGAGTAAAGTACAATTTTCCTTGATTATCAAAGTGTTGCTTATCCAGTTGAGTACTTTTTTTATGTGAGTTTCCTTGCTCTACAGTGTGACTTGTTATTTTTTTCTTTACTTATGCAGAATAGTTAAGCATTTTCTTCCCATTTAAGCTTACTGTGTCATATATTCTCTTTATTATTCTTGCTTTTATGTCCTTAAGTAAGTTCCCTGAGAAGATGTCCCAGTCACTTTTGAATTCTCACTTAGTGTATCATGCCAGTCCAAGTAAATATGAATTACTCCAAAGTCCTAATATCTCCTTACTAACTGAAAGACAATCCCTAGCCCTTGAGCAGTATGTTTGTTCTCACAACTTGTATCTGAGATTTGTTAAAGTGCTGCGAAATGTGAAGTTCAGATTAAGTCCCTATAGATCCATGAATTACTTATTGATGTAGCCGAGTGGTCAGGCACTAGTAACTCTGTCACTCCCATCTGTGTTCCACCTACACCTTCAGACATGCCTCATGTATCCGAGGACACTCGGACTGCCTTGAGTGCTCAGCCTATCCCTGCATTGTCTGCTAGTTTAAGTAGTAGTTTCTCCACAGGGGATGCCTTGTCAGAAAATGATTACTTGAAACTAGTAATGCCATCTCTTGTTGATGTCACATGCCATCTGCATGTGTCGCGGCTAGTGTACTCACTAGAGTGTCTGTTGTTGTTCCTAGTGTTCCAGATGGTGATACCATCCTCGTTGACAGTAATCTGTGCATTGTAAAAAGTTCTTTCTCGCATAGTCTCCACGTTGTTAACATTTGATAACATCGTGTCACTGTGTGCAACTCAGATTGAATACCAGTATTGTTGACTGTGTTCATTTCTTTTCCTCTGTGCTTGCAGTGAGAGATAGTAGATCCATTCTCCCTTGCTCATATTGCGTGTTATAGCGTTATTTTTTTTCAACTGGGGAGAGTCACCCACTCCACCGAGTTTGTTCATTCCTCCAGTAAGAAAGGACCGATCCCTTGGGGTCTGGTGTGATTCGATTCATGCTCCAGGAAGATCTTATTCTGACTCTGAAGCCACCAGCACCCATTAGTGACTTTGTAATGAGCCAAGAATTACTGTATCGAACAGCCGAGTTGAGTACTCCAAGCAGAAGAGTTTACCAGTTAGTAATTCTACAGTCACTAGTGAATGTAGCTGTATCTTATGTAGATACTTGTTCAGATTACCCTCAGTCAAGGCATGTGTTAGCCATTGCAAAAGAATTTGATCCACCCAAAGACGATAACCATTCTGCATATGTAAATCTTACCCTTGCAGAGTTGGGTTTAAATGTACATAGCCTGTATAATTAGATGTCCAAGATGAATGAAGTTGTCACCTGTGTGTTTTGTTATTAGCTGATCAGTTTTTCAGAATTTGTTTTTGTGTTCATGTTCCTTCCGAATTCTGAGAATTTAGCAGTAAAGATCTGTGTGCACCAGATCTACCTTTGCTGTTAATTACTTTCACCTTTGTAAATATATATATTTTCTTCCTCAGAATTAGTAGAGTGCATGAATACAGATCGATCAATCAATTCCATCCTTTGTTATACCATTTGTTCTTATAATTCATTAACATCCATTATGATACCATCCATTAGTTCTAAGTTACATATGTCTTTGCTATTGTATGGAATCAGCCTAGAACCTCCTGCCTGTTCAGCCTATAGCATAGCATTGTATGTCGAGATGACATACGTAACATGACCGAGCTGTCAGTATAGCTACTGAATTCCCTATGTTTATGCTTGTGTAGTATATTGTAGATCATATCATCCATGTATAATTTAGGCTCCCTTTCACTAGGCTTAGTGACCAGCATGTGTGACATCACGTGACGCCGTTGTGAGAGCTGCACGCTCGTCCTCTCTCTCAGTTCCCCACGCTTAGGTCTACGGCCAACACAGGCAGTCTGGGCTCCGCCCCTCTCAGACTCTGCTAATATATGTGTTAACATCCAACAAGTGTGTTTACTCCTACCATCACATCTCCACGAACCCTCCCAACACCTTTCGTTCATCCCCTGTTGAAAGCCTCTATGCTGAGGCGAATGTTCTTTCCTCAGCCAATCGTCGTGATCTTCATTGCCTTCATAACTTTGTCCACTCTCATGACTTTGTATTCCTTCTATGTATAGGTTGGTCTCAGATGTTAGTCAAAGCCCGTTATTTGTTCAGCGCCTCTGCTTACTCCGACCATTTTCTCTTCGTTTTCACTCACTCCGGTCTCCTCTCCAGTTATCTCCCTTGTATGTTCACGGTTTGTGTCTGTTCTTCCCTACTGCTGTGCACCAAAGCTCTCCTACCTACAGCTGCTTCTCGCTCTCTTTTTCTTGATCACTTCCGGTTGTATGCTCATGCCGTCGCTGTTTATATAGATGGTTCTAAATCTTCTGACGGTGTTGGGTTTGCAGCGGTATTCCCTGACGATGTTGTCCGGGGTCATTTGTTAGACTCAGCTAGTATTTTTACCGCCGAGTTGCATGCCATCCTCATAGCGCTTCTCTGTTTTACATATATGTCTAATTCGACATTTGTGAACATTTCAGATTCCCTCAGTGCTTTACAGGCCACTAAACAATTTGATTCCCTTCATCCATTGGTCCGTCGTATTTACCCATCGTTGCGCTGTGTGGCTATCAAAAACAAAGACGTCCTTTTCTGTTAGGTCCCTGGACACTTTGATTTGCTGGGCTAATATTAATTAGCTGCTCACAATTCTTGCATTTTAATCAGAGGAAAGTGCCTATTGAATGGAAAACATTCAAATCCAATCCAAGCCAGGAGAAGATAGATCAAGATAATTGTAATAAGAACCCCTCATCTGCATCAAGGCAAAATAATACAATAAATTCTAGATTAGAAGTGGCAAAATGGCAACTACAAATTTCATTAGTTATACTAACCTTCTTGTATGTAGGATACACCACTGCTGACATTTTGAAGCTGATCAGAGGAGCCTCTCTCCTCTTATCACACAGAAACAAAATTTGGGAATGGCCCATGTAACACTGTGCATAGGGCTCACACGAAAGATATAGTACACCAGCAATGAAAACTTCAAGTCGATCAAAAGATGCGTTCTCCAGCAATAAAAGAAAATCTACACTCACTAGTTGTCACTTGACACAGTTTACTTAAGAAAATTTTTAAATTTAAATTTACACAGCGCTCAGCGATCAACTTGGGTTAAAAAATGTCCACCTTAAGCAAAAGTTTCAAGTCCAGCAGAAAAAATGCAACCAGGAATGATCTGATTTTATTGATTATAAGTTCTATAAAAATTTCAGTAAAATTTCATATGTGAATATATTCGAGTTATACTTATTATTTATCATCCTTCTTATAGAATACATTATATTTTAAAAAACACTATGGTTAAAAGAGGGGTTATGTTTGATTCACAATAAATTATTCTTTTATTTATTAACACATCAGCCGTTTTCCATCAAGGACGGGTGACCCGAAAAAGAAGAAACACTTTCTTCATTCACTCCCTCACTGTCTTGCTAGAGGCGTGCTTTACACTACAATTATGAAACTGTAAATAACAAAAAGGCACAATACCGTGACTGGAACGATACACAAATAACCCGAACATAAAAGAGAGAAGCTTACGACGACGTTTCGGTGCGACTTGGACCATTGACAAAGTGACTTTGTCAATGGTCCAAGTCGGACCGAAACGTCGTCGTAAGCTTCTCTCTTTTATGTGCGGGTTATTTGTATATGAAACTGTAACATTAACACTTCTCCTTCAGAGTGCAGGCACTGTACTTCTCACCTCCAGGACTCAAGTCCAGCCTCCCGGTTTCCCTGAATCCCTTCATAAATGTTACACTCCAAGTCAAAATAAACATTTTTCTCCACTCACTCCTATCTAACACACTCACGCATGCTTGCCGGAAAGCCAAGCCCATCGCACATAAAACCTTTCCTAGGCCTACCCCTACCCCGCCTTCCTTCCACTATAGTGGAAGGAAGGCGTTCCATCCTCTCTAAATATCCGACCCACCTCAACAGCCCCTCCTCAGCCCTCTGGATAATACTTTTAGTAAACCCGCACCTCCTCCTAATTTCCAAAGTACGGATTTTCTGCATTATATTCAAATTGCACATTGCCTTATTCACGACATCTAGACTGCCTCCAGCCTTATCCTTGTTGCAAAATCCACCACCCATGCTTCACACCCAATGGATAACTTTCTTTGTCTCCACAGACTCTTCAATGCACCACTCACCTTTTTTCCCTTATAAAATCTGTGAATCACCTTGTCTTTCATAGACCCATCTGCTGACAAGTCCACTCCCAAATATATGAATACATTCACTTCCTCCATAAATTAATCAGTACATTAATGATATCAACATTAGGCAGCAGCCATCCCATGCTTAGTCGTTATATGGAACTACATCTTCCGACTGGGCTGTTTACTTACCAGGGCGCGAGTTGGTTGAATATTCTGGGGAAGCTGTCTAGAAGGCTGTTTATACCCGAAATATAAGCCATCAGATTACCCGTGCAATACAGATTTGTGGCAACCCTAGTTAGTACCTTGGGACAGTTGCGAAGTCTCCTGGAGTTATTCTTTGTCATGAACCCTTCCCGATTCCACCTGAATATCAATAATGAGTCTCTGATGCCCGCACTGGCATCAGTGACTCATTATTGATATTCAGGTCGTGTTCTTGCTTATCTAAAGCAAGAACACGACCTGACTCGTTGGGATTCAGTTAATTACTGCCGCTCCAGGCCTATATACTGCATGACACAAATGGTGTCAGGTTTTTAGTCCTACAGAGAATGTCGATACTAAGCTACTATAATTTACATTCCTAGCCTAACTTGATTAGATATTTGCTTTCTAATGTCTTATGATTAATTAGCCTTATAACTGACGTTTAGAGAGGTCTTGCAACGTGGCAATACGTCACCAGCTCTCTTCCTCGCTCACCTCCCCTCTACAAAAGAGGTTAAAAAAAAATATCACTATTTATTAAAAAAATAACAAACTGGGAATTATGTCACCTAATAGCAGGTGTTCAGGAAACCCAAACAGTGGTGACAATGTGATGTCGATCAGAAGAATCATTCTCTAGTTATGGTGCGAATTTCGACGATTCCATTTTTTTACTACATCAGCAAATTAATTTCACTTAAACTAAACTTACGATGCATCAGTCATTAAATATTGAAGGTGTTCAAAAAAGGTAAAATGATATTTATTTAGCATTATTTAACGGAAATAAAAATTTAAAACTGTCATAACCAGAACATATGCCATTCCAGGACGCTGGGAATGTGCTCAGCAACTTTGGTCTTAGGGTGTGTGAACATGCCACTTGTTCCAAGATTCTGGTCTTCCTCACCTTACACAAGTCTTGAAAATATGAAGCGCACTGAATAAGACGTTCTCGAGTAATGAAATATTATCAAAAAGTAGTAGCGAAAAAGAGAGAAAAGGAATTTCAGGCAGTCTCACAGAGGTCCCCAAAAATCAGATAACCTCTTGGTGGATTCCCAACAATTTATGAAAATGTGTGTAATATCTGCCTCCATCTGACACCATTCCCCAAGACTCCTTTAGTCTCACCCTCACAACAATTTCAGGAGTAAAACTGTAAACGATAGCAAATATCAATTATAAATTACCTGATCGTTGGTCATGGGCACGCTTATTAGTATTGTGGCCACGTGACTTGGGATTAAATACAGAAACATAAGTGTCAGCAACGGATTTGGCACAGAGACTCGTATAAATGATTCGTTGTAAGGCCTCTGAAGTACGTTGTTAACTGCCAGGTAACGTTGGGAAACCGCGTGGGACTCAAAAGATAGAAACTTATAAGCTCTCAATACCGTCCATGTCCAAAAAATGGTTACCAGCGTCTTTCTTCATCTAGTTCATTGGAGGACCGCTAGGTGCCTCTACTTATCTAATTTCCCCCACTCATTTCTATCTAATGTAAACATATTAAGCCTAGATTTACGTATTTTAATTCTGTTATTAGTTCCTAATTCTACCTAAAACCTGTAATATATCAAATTATTACAAACATATCAATAATAATATGCTGACTCATGAATTCCACCGCATATTTTTGTTGGCGTGGATTCTAAGGGGCTCTACTGCTTGTTACAATGGCCCTTTGGGAAATTTCGATCTCAATAAATTCCCACACAATTGTAATCAAGATTCTGAAATAACTATGCAGAATTCGGGGAACTTAAGACGTATGTGAAGTGCTTGGTCACACTGTTCTGAAAATGGTGAAATATTACATATTGAAATAAAAACTTGTTCCACTAATACTACTATCAGCAGTGCGACTACTACTGCTACTAATACCTCTGCTGCTTCTGTTACTACTACTACTACTACTACCCATTCTGAAATATGAGTTCCATCAATTACACATATTTTATGTCTGTTACAATCTTTGTTATATTCCAAATAATTTAGTTCAGAGTGACGTACATCCACTACTTAAAGACTCAAAAGATAACTGAATAAACATCTAATTATAGATCTGTTGTGATAGCATCTTGCTTATTCGAAATTCATACTGGCTATATTAGAAAACATCTTACATCATACATTTTAGAAAATTTGGGTTTGGTGAAGGATTAACTACTATTGATGCTTGCTTCGTGTTGAAAGAAACTGGTAGGCCATGTAAAAAGAACACTTGAAGGGCATTTGCTGCTTTCAAGAACATATATAAGGCATATTATAAGGTTGACAACTCTGTTCTAGTGGATATGCTTACTGAGACATCAATCCTGTATATTCTATTATGTAATTTTAACAAACACCGAGGTATGAACAGTATGGGATGGATTTTTTTTTTTTTGTATTATTAAACAGATTGTAAGACTAGCTAGCATATTCTTACTATATTCTTACATATTAAAGAAATAATTAGAGATATAGCCTTAATGAAAGCAGAATGCAGGCTCAATTTTTTTATAGTTAATGTTACATATGCAGATGTTGTTCTCATGGCTTATTCAGATGAACGTTTGAGACAATTAATTTATTGTTTTAATTGAAACTTCCATAAAGTATGTTTACAGATTAAAAGTAAAACAAAATATAAATATAGTAGTAATAATTTGAATAATATGACAATATGACAGTGTAGAACAAACATACCATAATTTTATGTCATTACATACTGAATGTTTTGTTAGATAATATGTTTCATTTAAAATTTAATTCTGCCTTTAGAAATCGAACAAAGAATTAACTTGGATTTAATCCTGTATTTATTTGAGGTATATCGCATGATAAATTATAGAGTGTAACTATTAAATAGTGATAAATCTTTCAATTATAGGTATTTCAATATTTTTCAAGTAGCTTTTTCATATGATTTAAAAATATGTTTGAGTTACGTACTCATAATGATGAACAATTTTGCAATATGTTTTACTGAACCATAAAATTGCTTTCTTACAATCTACATAATTTAAATCCTTGATTAATAATCATACATTTTTTTAATCTTATATACTTCCAAAACGGATTTTATTTTTCATGCCTTTCATAGCATTTCATTAAAATATATTGTATTATTAGTGTTTAAAACAATTTCGAATGTGTTGGCTACGATGTCACGAGGCAACAAAAGCTAGTTACTTTTTTTTCGGGTCAAGTTACCTTGATGTGGGAGACGGCAGGAGTGTTGGATAACATAACTGATATTGACTACTGTTGTCTCTGTTTCTACTACTGGGAGACGGCAGGAGTGTTGGATAACATAACTGATATTGACTACTGTTATCTCTGTTTCTACTACTGGGAGACGGCAGGAGTGTTGGATAACATAACTGAAATTGACTACTGTTGTCTCTGTTTCTACTACTGGGAGACGGCAGGAGTGTTGGATAACATAACTGATATTGACTACTGTTATCTCTGTTTCTACTACTGCTATTTATATTGCCACTAATGGATAGATTTTCTAGAAGAAAATTTTGAGGACTATATACCGACTTCCTAACTTCTATAGCTATAAAGGGATACCTTTATGGAAGAAACTGCTATGGCTTCTAGAACTGAAGAGTAGTAATAGCAAGGGATTTTCGTCAGATTGACCGGATTACTTTGACAGAAAATTTTGAGTTCAGTGACTTCTTAGAAATATATATATATATATATATATATATATATATATATATATATATATATATATATATATATATATATATATATATATATATATATATATATATATATATATGAGTAAAAAATCCACCCCTGCTTGTTTGCTTTGCTCCTTTTCGGTTCTGCTATATGCATCTACAAATCCTCTACCTTTCCTAAATCCTCTTTGCTTATCTTCCTCCCTACTCTGTCTCTTACCCTTAATTCTTTCAACACTACCTGTTATCCTCAAATGTTTTAATCCCCAATAATTCTTACTCTCTTTTATTCTTTTTCCTTCTTATACAGAGGAACTATGCATGCTCTCAGCCTTCCCTCCTTTCATAAATTTATTGAACAAATGCACCAACCATTCCACTTTTGTGGAAAAAGACACTTATGTACAGTTCAGGACATAAATGTCCTGAACTGTACATAAGTGTCTTTTTCCACATCTTGTCGGTATCACCATACCATTTCCTCATTCCACTTTTAACATTTCTGTATTAATCCCATTTCTTCTAGTTGTTTCTCACTCTTTCATTATGCCGTGGCCTCACGCATTTTCCCAACACTCATATCTGACTCTTCCGCACTCATTAATGATGCTGTACTCGTACCTCCTTGTCTAGTGCATGAAACCACTGACTCCCTCTCTTCATCAACATTTAACAGCTCTGAATATTTCCATCATCTTCCCAATACCTACACCTCTCTATCTAAAATGTCCACTCTTTTATTTTTGTCAGTTAAACCTATGTTCCTTAGTATATCTGATCTTATTGATCTTATACCCTCTATTTCACGCTCTGTATGATCTGCCCTCTGTATATCACTGCTGCTTTGTAAAACCTCTCACATGCCAACGTTACTATATCCACAAACTTGTGCTTCACTTTCAAGCATTGCATTCTTATTTCTACCCCAAACATTTTCGTCCAACTCATCACGTACTCTGTAGCCCACCCTTCTCCCTATCTTCTTAAGTTAATTAACTTTCGCTTCCGTCATACTGACGACATTCTCTTTGTACTACATCTGCCCTTACTCTAACTGTGGGTACCACTAGATAATGATTTGATAAATCTGTTGCCCCTCTAAAAACACATTAAGATCATTCAGAAATCTACCCATCAATCGTTTATCTACTAATACTTAGTCCAACTAGGTTAGATTACGTCGTTTTCGTATCTCGTATACTTATTTATACTTTTTTCTTTGAATATGCATTAGCTATTACAAATTTATTTTCAGCACTTAATTCAATTGGAGGCCCTCGTTATTATTTGCCCCTGACAACCTACACTTTTCTACTACGTCCTCAACTACAGTTTCTCCTGGTCTAGCGATTAAGCTCGCACAACAATTACTTATTCACTTGGTTCAAAACTCTCATACACTTATTATAACCCATTTTTTATATCCCACCCATACTTTAATTCACACAATCCACAAGATTATTTATTTATACTCGTTCTTTTCTTATTATTAAGGATCATTTAATATTACTGATTCTGTCACATACGCTCTACCTGATTTCATTTACCTCATCCAGCTAAAAAAATTCTATCCACTTTAGCTTGATTTTGCTTTGAGACAGAACATTGAGCTTTATTTCAGTCATAAGTCATAACCAATTCTTTCTTAACCATCCGCGCACAACCAAATATCTCAGTTTTCATATTCTCTTCTTCAGTTTAGTGCTGTCCACAGGGCAACTGTTACTACCCCTTTGCACCGTGCACTTATGTCGTGTTTTTTGACACGCATGGCTAAGGGAGGAAAGATTTTTCACAACAACTGTGAGGGAAAAGTTCAATAGATAGGAGTAGCGAGGGAGTATATAGAAACAATAGTTTCATTGCTGGCTACTTGTTAAGGTAGTGTAAGTCCAGCTCCCGCTATTCCCCCCCTTTTTCCCCCTCCCCGAAAGTGATAGTTTGATTGTCGGCTGCTTGGTAAGGTAGGGTCAGTCTAGCTCCCGCTATCCCTTCCCCTCCCTCTTCCTCTCCCCCATCCCGAAAGGTGACGTGTGGGGGCTCCGGTCAAACAGTAAATCACTCGACTCACAGCTCCCAACACTTCTGTAAGTACACGCCTGATCAAATTTTCGTGGACTTATTGGTTGAAAGCTTCACTTTTGACCAATAATTAACTTAGTCCTTTCAGTCTTGATAGGTTAAATGTTTTAATAATCACCACATCTTTTAGGTATTGTACTTATCATGGAGAGTGATTTCTTAAGCAGTGGGTAATCTGTCTCTCTTTACAGCTTGAAATGACAGAGAGGGTCACCTGCCAATCAACGAGTAGAATTGAAGGAGATGGACTAACGTTCTGAGACGTCCCAATTTCTGATCCACTTACCTGTTTGTGTATGCAAGTAGCAGGATATAACCCCTCATCATTGCAGTGGAAAAAAACCTGCTTTCCTGTCATCTGGATGGATTATTGACGGCTATAAAATCTGTGAAGAACGAGCCGGTGGGTTGTCATCAACACCTGCGACCCCCCTCCCCCCATCCATCATCAGCAACGGCTACGATTTCAACAACACGCAGTGTCACCAACACCAGACACCCAAGTTATATATATATATATATATATATATATATCTTAGCGTTGAATTCAGATATCTTTTATATTTTTCATTTTTCATTTTCTTTAAGGTAGGATCAATATTTCATATTTAAGTGTTTTATATTTTATATTTTCTAAATAATAAAGTGTTTGTTTGTCAGTTTTTATTCTTTTTCTATACATTAATTTTCCTGACCAGGAGCCAGCCTTGGTAATACTGTCTGAAGTTGTTACAGGGCTGAGTAAGCCTTCACAACAACTATTATAATTATTACTATTTCTACAATTTTTACTACTACTTCGACTACGGCAATTATTACTACTACTACTACTACGTCTACTACTACGACTATTGCTACTGACGCTGCTGCTGCTGATTTTGTTGCTCCTGATTCCGCTACTGCTGCTATTATTATTATTATTATTATTATTATTATTATTATTATTACTATTATTATTATTATTATCTTAATTGTTTTCATCTTAAATATTATTTTCTTTTATTGTGTTGTCGGTTGTTTACATCTTTGATTAATAACATTTTTTTCATTTCTTCATCTTACATACCTACTTCTAAAACAGGGATGATAATATTACCCATGCATTTCAGAGCTGTCACTGACAGTAAATTCATTATTTTTGGACAATGACGTTGATGTAATAAAAATGAAAATGTGTTGGCTACCGAATCATTAACTGAGAAATTCAAAATTCTGTGTTATTTTATTTCTGTGGGTATATGTAATATGTAGTGAGTGTGTGTATACTGTAATGTATATTATGTAATAAAGCATATTGAACTGAACTGAAATTTTTCTCACTACAACAGCACAAGAAAATAAATATTTTAGGAACATTTAGTAGAATAATGCCCAATAAACAGGGAACAAAGACATTTCCCTATAGAGCTCCAGTTAAGTCAGTGCGAGCTTACCAGTTACGTCAAAAGTGATCTCGTCGGTACCCAGATGGTTGCGCACAAAGCAGCGGTACTGGCCGAAGTCTTTGGGTTTCTGCATGCGGACGATGAGTACTGACCTCCACAACCCCGTCTTCTGTAGAAGGTACACATAACTCATCAGTCCTCTTGAGGGATCTTTCCTGCAGTTTAAGTGGATAATTTTGTGATAAAAAATCTGAGAAGAAAGGTTTGTCAATGAGTATGAGTATTGTATGTATGAGTATTGCTATTATTATTATCATTATTATTGTTGTTGTTATTATTATTATTATTATTATTATTACTATTATTATTATTATTACTATTATTATTATTATTATTATTATTATTATTATTATTATTATTATTATTATTACCATCATAATTATTATAGTGAACCGATCTAAGATCAACGATGCTTTATGATTTAGCCAAGAAAAGCCGAATGTGCCTCAGGGAGCCATGATTTTAGGTAATGGTGAAGCTCCCACAAGCTAGCAGGAGTTTATCGAAATATCTAGATATCTGGTCAAGCACATCTGCTACACTCTGATGACCTTCATCATGCTAGGGATCTGAACGTGAGCGATAAGATGAACGCCAGTTACGACGTCTGTCTTGCCATATTCATAAATATATATCAACTTTCCTAGTACCATTGTTACTGGTACAGGATTTTGTGGATGTCGTGAACTATGCTGAAGTTTTAAAGGGAGAAAATATAAACTGTTCAGGCTAGCCATGGGGTGGAATCCAGACGGATTCTAAATACAATCCATCAAGATCAGATACTCGGCTGTGGAAAGTGGATCACATTTTAGTCATAGTACCCAAAAGTCTCCAAGTCCATGACTCCCTCAACACAATTAACACTCTAGAATCTTCTTTTAAGTACACTCTAGAGACGAACAACCATCTCTCGTTTCTCGACGTGCTGCTACTCGCAGGTCATTCTATAGTAGAAGAAGAACGACCAGTACAGTTTCTGTACATGCTACTATTCTGAGAAGAATGCAAACTATCGTTTCAAGTGTATTTCTAACTAACCTTCACATATGATTTGTTGACTAAACTTTAATAATCTTGTATTAATGTTGGTAGAATTACCAACAATATGTTAGGTAAGTAAACACAAGTGCAACTAGTGTGACATTTTATCGTGGCAACGTGTAAAGTGAGTCTAAATCCTCCTGTAGTTCAGTGACATCTAAATCAATTACCCTACCTATTGCTCATATCACTAGTTATTCCCTCATTAAGGTCAGTAATGAATATTAACAACACTGGGCCTAAAACTGATCCATTTGGAACGCCACTTGTTACATATCCCCACTCAAATTTTACTAGATTTTATGCACACTATCTGCTTTCCGTTGGTGAGCCATGACTCGATCCATTACAGAATTTTCTCCCCAATGCCAAGAGCTGTCACTTTCTTAAACAGTTTTTGGTGCAGTGCTCTATCAAAAGCCTCACTAAAATCCAAATAAACAATTTCGAATTCATTATCATGATCAACGGCCTCAAAAGCTTTACTGAAGAAGGTTAGGAAATTAGTTAGGCTGGAACGGCCCCTCATGTATCCATGTTGAGTATCACTAATCAGATTGTACTTAACAAGGTAACTTCTTTTAATATCATCTATAACTGACTAGTAATTTGCCTACAAATGAGGTCAGGCTTATTGGCCGGTAATTTGACGGTAACGACTTGTTACCTTATTTAAAAACAGGAGTTACATTGGCCATCTTCCACATACCAAACACTACACCTGATTGAAGAGATATATTAAAATTTTCAATTAATGGTTCACAAAGTTCCATTTTTCACTCCTTAAGAACCCTAGAAAAAAAAAGTCGGTAGGTCTACTTGTTTGGTTACCATATCCCTAGTGACTGTGATATTACATAATTTATCTACTTTAGGCCAACTATATAAATTAATTATTGGGATATTGTTAGTGTCTTACTGTGTGAAAACTGAGAGAAAATAATGATTAAAAATCAAGCACATTTCATTCTCCTTGTCGGTAAGATGCCCAGAGTTATTTATAAGGGGATCTATCTTTTCTCTAACTTTTGTTCTATAAACATATTAAAAACCTTTTGGGTTAGTTTTCAAATCCCCAGCAACTTTAATTTCATAGTCCTGTTTGGCTTTTCTTATCCTCTTTTTAACCTCTCTATTAGTGTGAATATATTTATTCATAAGATAACCCACACCTCTTTTATTGTGCTATAAATTTGAGCCTATTATTCATCCATTTCGAGCCATTTCTATTCGATCCAATTTTTTATACAGAATAAATGTTCTATTGGCAGCATGTGGAATATTCAGAAATCAGTCATATTGATAGCTCTCTTCATTACCCCAGTATTAAGAAATCAGTTAATAGAATGTCCTGTAACCTGGTTGTAATTTTTTTTTTTTTGGAGCAAAACAATCTCAGCAGTAACACTTAGCTTGTATTTCCTTCACCAGATATATATACAATTATGTTCACTTATGTACGCTATGTACAGGAGTTGAATATACAGCGACAAAGAAAGGCAAAACAGAAACTAGAGAGAGAAAGCACCGTAATCAACCAACTGCTAGGCAAGTCTGGCAAATGATGACTGTGAGTGAACCATGTCACCTCAGCATTTGGCGGGCTCAACTGTGATTAGACAATGAACCAAGGTACCCTTAGCACCCGGTTTGCTGGTTGAGAGGCAGCCTATATAGGAGTGTCTACATACGCCGAATAAATTGTAAAATATTATTTGCATGCCACACTCAGTCCACAGATGATAGGTGTTCTGCTAAGCGAAAATCTGGGACCATTAGTGAGTTATCCCTACTATCATACTGTCATTCAATGCTAAAGGTAATTGATTTGTAGTCTCTTGCACCAAGTTCCTCTGAAATTTCTAAATTATTAACAAGGATTTCCTTGTTTGCCAGAGCAAGTCAAGTAGGTTATTTTCCCTTGTAGGTTTTGTAACAAACTGCTTTGAATAACAATCCTGAGCTACCTCTAAAAAGTCATTAGATTCTAATTTCCAAGTCAAGGAATTCCAATCAGTCTGACTAATGCTAAAGTCCCCTAGAATTATACCTTATTGTGCCTTATGGCCCTAACAATTTCCTCCCAGCGTAGTCTTCTTTGGTCCCTATCCAAGTTTCGGGGATGGTATATCACGCCTAAAACATTTTCTCGCGCCCTTCTTAAAATTATACCCATGCAGACTCAGCATGTGTTATTTCGGACTTTATAACTGTTTTTATGAACAATTCATGTGATCTCGGACATACAGTACCACCCCACCCCCGTTTCCGATACTTCTGTCTACTTGGAACAATTAAAAACCCTGAATGTGATATTCAGCAGGTATGTCCCAATTTTTCAAAGTAAACCATGTCTCAGTTATGGCAAATGCATCAATGTTACCCGCACTTGCAACTAATCTCAATTCGCCCATCTTATTTCTAGCACTACGACTATTAGTATAATACAAATTTAGAAACCCTCCCTTCTCTTTTCTTTTCCCTGTTACTGTCTTTATTACCTAGTACCACTGACTTTCCAATATTCAACAATGACTCTCCCTCATTCTACACATAACTGGCTTGTCTAAAACTCACACTAACACTACACTGAGAATTCATTACTTTCCCACAAAAAAAAATGCCACTAACTATTTCTAGTTTAAAGACCTAAGAGCTCCCATGATTGCATTGGTCAGAGCCCTCACCCCTAACCTAGATAAGTGAACCCCCATCCCTGGCATACATATCATTTCTGCCGTAGAAGAAGTCCCAGTTGTCAATGAATCTTACTGCACTTTCCTTACAGTGTTTGTCCAGCCAGCAACTGACACCAGTTACCCTGGACAAACATTCATTTCCAGCTCCTGTCCTCGGCAAAATACCACATATCACAAGGTTACCTCACTTCTTCCTAATTATGTCTGTTACTGACCTATTCCTGTTAATTAGGTCCTCTCTCCTATGTCTGCCAACATCGTCGGCTCCAGCACTGACACAGATAATAGGATTGCCCCATGATGTTGTCTACATGTCTAACAATATCCTCCATCCCTGCTCTAAGAAAACACACCCTCTGCCTTCTCTTTTTATCTCTAAGTCAAAAAGCCCTATCCATGAACTTAACTTGACTGTCCCCTGACTAAAACAATGATTTTACCTTCCCTGGAGGAGTTTGTCCTAACGTACTCGATGATCTTCATTGGGATGGCCTTCTGGGGAATGTTCTTCACTTGATTTTCCAGGGACATCAACTCACCATCGTCTGCCAATGCTTCCTTGGTGCTCGTTGTGACATTCCCAGTAGACAACCCACATTGGTCGGGTAGCACAGAAAATGGGTTCAAAGTTTCCACAATAGTCTTCTGGTTCTTCATTGTTTCTGCCACTCCATCTAACTTCGTGATGCTCGGCTTCATTCCATGTTGCCCGGCTACTGTTAGGTTCCACTCCTGACCTGAGGACTCACAATAAGAGGATTGCCATGAATCCTCTTATTTTCCTCTGCCAATCGTCGTATCTCGAGCTTAGCCACCCTTAGCTAGCTAACCTCCTTAAGCATGGTGCCACGGGGTATGGGGAAACATCGCTTAGCTTTGGCTAGGTGCCATACTTATCTGGGGTCTGGCTCCATGGTAAAATGCTATAGATTCAGATACAGAATTTGCAGGTTCGAGTTCTGCTGTGGACATGGAGACAATGTTTGTAAATAATTTTGTCTGTTTGCGAATTGTTAAGCATATCAAATCTCTTTCGTTTTCCGCTGCATATGGCAGGATTTGGTGAAATAATTTTGATAACAAGTCTGGTGCCTCAGGGTACAGGGAAACATCGCTTAGCTTCGGCTAGGCAACCATACTTATCAGGGGTTTGGCACAATGGTAATATACTGTGGACTCTGTTACAGAGTTTGCAGGTTCGAATCCTGCTGTGGACGTAGGGACAATGTTTGTACATAATTTCGCCTGTTTGCAAATTGTTAAGCATTTCAGATCTTTCTCATTGTGCACTGCATATGGCAGGATTTGATGAAGTAACTTCAAAAACAAGCCTGATGCCCCAGGGTACAGGGAAACATCGCTTAACTTCAGCTAGGCGCCCATACTTATCTGGGGTCAGGCTCCGTGGTAAAGTACTCTGGACTCTGATACAGAGTTCGCAGGTTCGAGTCCTGCTATGGACGTAGTGACCATATTTGTAAATAATATCGCCTGTTCGCGATTTGTTAAGCATGTACATACTTTGAGATCGCGTGGACATGTATACATTAATTTCGCTAAAATCATTCTGAACCTAACGACAAAAATATATTTCATTGAGTTTGTTTATTATCATATTATAAACTTTTCTAAAATATATAAGGCTAAATAAGATTGCACTTGTTATAATAAGGTTAGGTAAGTTTTCTAAGGTTCTTTTCGTACAAAATTTTTAATTTTCATTAACATATATGAAAATACACATCTTTAAACGTGTAAGAGAAATTTATAGAAAGGACATAATTTTGAATGAGTTTTTGCTAATTGATATATATATATATATATATATATATATATATATATATATATATATATATATATATATATATATATATATATATATATATACATACATATATATATATATATATATATATATATATATATATATATATATATATATATATATATATATATATATATATATATATATATATATATAATTGGCAGGACTTCCTTAAAAATTGGGATTTTCTAAGAAACATTTCTTTTACAAATTGATAGACATTCTTTCATAGACATGATGTAAAAAAAAAAAATTAGCAAAACCTATGTTAGAAATTTCCTAACTTATATTAACGCAAAATCGCTTCACTTTAGCATTGTATGGCAACTGTAATGCTAGTTTCATCTTTTAGTGAACAGCACGTTCATATTGTTCTCAAATGTCCAGCTCTTTTCAAACCCACCTCAATCCTCACAAAGCTTCCATAAAAGCCACTAACACAATTATAACCATTATAACCATAACATTATCACCTCAAGTGGTATTTTAGTAAGGAGTGAAATGGAAAAACTGATAAAAATAGAAGACGTTGTAGGAGAAGCCTAGATATTTAATTAATTCCCCAAGATGTTAAAAGTAAATAATAAGCAGAGAAAAATGGGAGATTAATAATTTAACAGAGATTAGAAGACTGTTCGTTCTGTTCTCTCTCCTTTCTTGCCTCTCCTCCGTCCTTTGCCTTCCACCAGACCCCGACATACCTGGTCAATACTGGTGTCTATGGTGGCCCCGGACCCTTGGACTTTGACTTGGTGTTGTCCGCGGTCCCAGCGCACCTCGGTGAACGGACGTGCATAGAAGCTGCAAGTGAGAGTTGCAACGCCCTCAACCGGAACGCCCACGCTCTCTCTTCCGTCCTCTTGCACGATCATGGGGGCAACTGGTGGTGGGTTGGAAGCGCGTTAATAATGATTCACTTACGTTTATAATGTGAGTGTTTGCACTCATGTTTGCAGTGTGAGTATTTGTATGTACTGTGTAATGGTCTTACTTAAGTGTAGTGTAAGTTAATAAAGCTTATGTGCGGTACCTGAGTATCTTTACATCGAGACATTTTACCTATGCAACAGGCATATTTTCAGTCTAATTATGAGGGAGTGTCCCTTGACATGTACTTCTTGGAACAGAGGCAAGAAATATTCGTCATAATTTATACTTAAATTCTGGAGAGAGTGGTTCCAAACCCGCTCTCTGATATCTCTCTACAAGAAAGCACAAGGTCTCACAAACGGTGCAAAATGCTTCCGATAAAAAGTAGGAGCAAAATCAGTGAGTATGCTCAGAGAGAACTCAACATGTGTAATTACAAGACACCAAGATAACACACAGATAATTCCAGTACATAGAAGAGGGGAGCTTACGACGTCGTTTTGGTCCGACATACCCCATTTACAAAGTCCCACCATGTATCTGGGGAACTTCAAAGAAAGCTTTATCTTCAGAGAGAAATATAATAAGTTCTTGAAGTCAGTTCCTGATGAACTGGGCATTTTTTAATATATTGGAATACATGAAACTAGCACCAACAGAATGTCAGCCGGGTCAGCAACTGGGGGGACTGGTGTGAGATCCGGGCAGTTGGGTTGATGACCTCCGGAATTGACACCAGTATGCGTTGGATGGGACTCATTAGGGAAATAGATCATTCTCTATTAGTGAGACCAGAGGTTGCCAATAGAGCTGTAATAATATTGTTAGAATTACCTGCAATATATTAGGTAAAGGTACCTGTGTGCAACTAATGCAACATTTTATTGTGAACACATTCTACATACAGGAGAGATAACCTGAACAACGTATGTGTACAACACTAAAATTCCACCAACCATCTGATGAAATTTAACGACGCCCGTCTTGTGACGTAAATGCCTTAATCACCATTTCATACACTATTAAGGAAAATAAAAGCATCTTCGTCATCTCTGAAGTATTAACAAGAGTTTTCCACCAAAACCATAAACTTTGCCATCACACAAGAATTATCGTCACTGCTGCTGCAACTACTAATACCAATAGTATTAGTACTACTACTACTACTACTACTACTACTACTACTACTACTACTACTACTACTACTACTACTACTACCAACAGTATGAGCAAGTAAGCTTACTGCGGTGCTTATGCTTTTACTTCGCACTTGTTGCCCATATATACCTTATTTGTCTCTGTATTCTTTTGTAGCTGCTTGACAGAGTTCCTGGAAAGCAATACGTTGCCATAATAAAATGTTGCATTAGTTGCACATGTGTCCTCTCACTTGGCAATAGAGCTGCAGAAATTTTTTTCAATACCAAGATCCCGTGGTGTTGCTGTGTCAAAAAAGTATCCTTACTTTAATGGAATGCAATATTAACAAGCTAATGAATATGGCACATGTGAAACACCTGGGTGTCTTTATTAATATGGCACATGTGAAACACCTGGGTGTCTTTATTAATATGGCACATGTGAAACACCTGGGTGTCTTTATTAATATGGCACATGTGAAACACCTGGGTGTCTTTATTAATATGGCACATGTGAAACACCTGGGTGTCTTTATTAATATGGCACATGTGAAACACCTGGGTGTCTTTATTAATATGGCACATGTGAAACACCTGGGTGTCTTTATTAATATGGCACATGTGAAACACCTGGGTGTCTTTATTAATATGGCACATGTGAAACACCTGGGTGTCTTTATTAATATGGCACATGTGAAACACCTGGGTGTCTTTATTAATATGGCACATGTGAAACACCTGGGTGTCTTTATTAATATGGCACATGTGAAACACCTGGGTGTCTTTATTAATATGGCACATGTGAAACACCTGGGTGTCTTTATTAATATGGCACATATGAAACACCTGGGTGTCTTTATTAATATGGCACATGTGAAACACCTGGGTGTCTTTATTAATATGGCACATGTGAAACACCTGGGTGTCTTTATTAATATGGCACATGTGAAACACCTGGGTGTCTTTATTAATATGGCACATGTGAAACACCTGGGTGTCTTTATTAATATGGCACATGTGAAACACCTGGGTGTCTTTATTAATATGGCACATGTGAAACACCTGGGTGTCTTTATTAATATGGCACATATGAAACACCTGGGTGTCTTTATTAATATGGCACATGTGAAACACCTGGGTGTCTTTATTAATATGGCACATGTGAAACACCTGGGTGTCTTTATTAATATGGCACATGTGAAACACCTGGGTGTCTTTATTAATATGGCACATGTGAAACACCTGGGTGTCTTTATTAATATGGCACATGTGAAACACCTGGGTGTCTTTATTAATATGGCACATGTGAAACACCTGGGTGTCTTTATTAATATGGCACATGTGAAACACCTGGGTGTCTTTATTAATATGGCACATGTGAAACACCTGGGTGTCTTTATTAATGATATATTTAACATGTGCAGCAGGCTTTCTTTTTTTTTCAATATAATGCTTTTACACTAGAGTCAGTGGAAAAAGTGAAGAGGTAATTTGGATTTGTTCATATCCTTAGCCTTGATACAGCCTAAAACTAGAGGCATGAAGTTAAACAGGAGCCAGAGAAAAGTGCAGAAGTTGAAGAGTGCGTCACAGCATCCTTGGCAGGAGGCAGGTTTTATCAACACACATTCTCCAGTGTTGTACACGTATCTTATTGATGAAGTTGTCGCTGCTGAATACTATTTATGTAGTGAGTTAATGTGAGTGTTTAGTGGGAGCAATTGTATTCTAGTTCATAAAGAGAATAGTTACATTAAAAGTGTACTGAAGTTTACAGTGTAACTGTTATTACACATGTTTTGAGTGGTACAGTAAAAGACCGAAAAAAACAGAACCCAATAGACCGGATGTCGTATTAATCGGAGTGAAATGTGGCCGGACAAAAGCTCAACATGTACATTTAATGGGATATCAGATTAAAATGGCCATGAAGCGGATCAAATCCTCAATATCGAACGACTGTCCAGTCCGGTGATGTGCTCAATAAAATGGACCAACTCAGCTTAATTACAAGATTGTACGGTCCAACCTTCGTTCAGAACCCGTCCATTTTCATTGTGGACAATCCTCTTATGTCCAACTGGAAGTTATGTTGCCAGACAAAATAATTGTTTACAAGAAGCCGAGGGAAAGAGAGGCAAAGAGAAGCAAGCAGGCAAGTAGGAAGCCAGTTAGCCAGTCAGTTAGCCAGCTAGCCAGTTAGTCAGCCAGTCAGCCAGACAATCAGGCAGTTAGTCCGTTAGTCAGGCAATCAGGCAGTTATTCAGCCACCTATTTAGCCAGACAACTAGCCAGTTAGCCAGCCAATCACTTAGCCAGCCAGCCAGTCAATCAGGCAGTGAGACAGTCAGCCTACCAACCAGTTAGCTAGCCAGTCAGTTAGCCAGCCAACTAGCCAGTTAGCCTGTCAACCAGCCAGCTAGACAGCCAGCGTGTTAAAGATCTAAAGACATAACACTGACATTATTGTTTTTCAGAAGTCTCCCGGGTCTGGTACACTTACAGCAACACATGCACTCTGTCACTGTCACCGTGTTGAGCAATAACTTCTAGGCTTATTGAGAATCTTCAGTTACTGATTATGGACTTCTTATGACTGTAGCGCTCTATCTTCTGGGCCTTATGAGAGAGATAGCTCACTCAATATTATCAACTGGAGGTTTTGAGAGTATTTAAGAGAAGTCTCTTGGCATCTTAAAGGTGTTGAGTAGTAGTTCCTGGGACTCTTAATGATGCTGAGCAGTAGGTTCTGGGACTCTTAATGGTGCTGAGCAGTAGGTCCTGGGACTCTTAATGAAGCTGAGAAGTAGGTCCTGGGGCTCTTAATGATGCTGAGCAGTAGGTTCTGGGACTCTTAATGGTGATGAGCAGTAGGTTCTGGGACTCTTAATGGTGCTGAGCAGTAGGTTCTGGGACTCTTAATGGTGCTGAGCAGTAGGTTCTGGGACTCTTAATGGTGCTGAGAAGTAGGTCCTGGGACTCTTAATGATGCTGAGCAGTAGGTCCTGGGACTCTTAATGGTGCTGAGAAGTAGGTTCTGGGACTCTAAATGGTGATGAGCAGTAGGTACTGGGACTCTTAATGGTGCTGAGAAGTAGGTCCTGGGACTCTTAATGATGCTGAGCAGTAGGTTCTGGGACTCTTAATGGTGCTGAGCAGTAGGTTCTGGGACTCTTAATGGTGCTGAGCAGTAGGTCCTGGGACTCTTAATGGTGCTGAGCAGTAGATTCTGGGACTCTTAATGATGCTGAGCAGTAGGTCCTGGGACTCTTAATGGTGCTGAGCAGTAGATTCTGAGACTCTTAATGGTGCTGAGCAGTAGGTCCTGGGACTCTTAATGGTGCTGAGCAGTAGGTCCTGGAACTCTTAATGGTGCTGAGCAGTAGATTCTGAGACTCTTAATGATGCTGAGCAGTAGGTCCTGGGACTCTTAATGGTGCTGAGCAGTAGATTCTGAGACTCTTAATGGTGCTGAGCAGTAGGTCCTGGGACTCTTAATGGTGCTGAGCAGTAGGTCCTGGAACTCTTAATGGTGCTGAGCAGTAGATTCTGAGACTCTTAATGATGCTGAGCAGTAGGTCCTGGGACTCTTAATGGTGCTGAGCAGTAGATTCTGAGACTCTTAATGGTGCTGAGCAGTAGGTCCTGGGACTCTTAATGGAGCTGAGCAGTAGGTCCTGGGACTCTTAATGGTGCTGAGCAGTAGATTCTGGGACTCTTAATGATGCTGAGCAGTAGGTCCTGGGACTCTTAATGGTGCTGAGCAGTAGATTCTGAGACTCTTAATGGTGCTGAGCAGTAGGTCCTGGGACTCTTAATGGTGCTGAGCAGTAGGTTCTGGGACTCTTAATGGTGCTGAGCAGTAGGTCCTGGGACTCTTAATGATGCTGAGCAGTAGGTCCTGGGACTCTTAATGGTGCTGAGCAGTAGATTCTGGGACTCTTAATGATGCTGAGCAGTAGGTCCTGGGACTCTTAATGGTGCTGAGCAGTAGGTCCTGGGACTCTTAATGGTGCTGAGCAGTAGGTCCTGGGACTCTTAATGGTGCTGAGCAGTAGGTTCTGGGACTCTTAATGGTGCTGAGCAGTAGGTCCTGGGACTCTTAATGGTGCTGAGTAGTAGATTATGGGACTCTTAATGCTGCTGAGCAGTAGGTCCTGGGACTCTTAATGGTGCTGAGCAGTAGGTCCTGGGACTCTTAATGATGCTGAGGAGTAGGTCCTGGGACTCTTAATGGTGCTGAGCAGTAGGTCCTGGGACTCTTAATGGTGCTGAGCAGTAGGTCCTGGAACTCCTAATTGAGCTGAGCAGTAGGTCCTGGGACTCTTAATGGTGCTGAGCAGTAGGTCCTGGGACTCCTAATGGAGCTGAGCAATAGGTTCTGGGACTCTTAGTGGTGTTGAACAGTAGTTCCTGAGACTCCTAATGGCGTTGAACAGTAGTTCATGGGCTTTTAATGGTGTGGAACAGTAGTTCTTGGGCTACTGAGGAGTTGAACTACATTTCTTGGGGCTCCTAAGAGCATTTAGCTACACCTCCTGGACTTCTCGATAGTGTTGAATGACATAGTTATCGTTAGAATACTGAGCTACCACTTTTTGTCTTTGAGGGTTGAGCTACAGCTCCCACCTCTTCTGACAGTGATGAGCTGCAGCTTTCCGAAAGGATAACAAAATTAATGTGTCGTTCCTGTTTCTCCCCTTTACCAGGCTTATATCAAAATTGAGGCAAAAAAAAAAACAAAAGCATGATTTTCGTGGAGTCATGAACACATTTCATGTCCTCAAAGAGATTTCTCATCTCAATCCAACCAATCAGAAGCCATCTGGGCGGAGTTTGAATGTGGTGTCACTTAGGTGTTGTTGAATGTTTGAACCTCATTTTGAGATGCCTGAGGCATTGAGTCGTGGCCAGACAATGATAGAACATCACGTGCCAATGAATGGTACTTATTTGAGGCGAAAACCGATAATGTTGATAAGAAATGTGGCAATGAAGGTATATATCGTGGATTAACGGATAACAAATAGATCATCTTTGTCATTTATTGCTAACAATTGCATGCTGAATCAAATTCATTGATATATGAGCACTTTTACCTTGTAAATTTATAAAATTTGCTTATTTCGAATGCTCAGTTTGTGTTTTCTGTTCATTTCAGACAAACACAAAAGTGTTTTATGGGTCAAAGGCTCAAAGAAAAATGTATTACATCATGCAAGAGTTATATGATGACAGTGACACAAGTGAGGAAGTGGATTCTGTGGATGAATTTGAGCTACAGACAGATGCTTCAGCTTCAAGTGAAAATGAACATGAAGGTTTGTCTTCAAGAAGTCAGCGAGTTACTGGAAAACAAATATACAAAAACAAGTACTTGAAGATGATGAGGTTGATGAAAGAACTGTCAACAACAAAAGGTGGATGTTGACTGTCCTTTAGTCATAAAGAATTATAATGCCCATATGGGAGGCATAGATAAGAATGATATGTTGGTGAATCTTTACAAGTCTCCACTCAAAGCAACATCTTTGTTGTGTCAATGGCTGGTTGTTGTACAGGCGTGACTATGGTGCTTTGAAAGAGAAATACATGAACCTCAAGGAATTCAGGTTTTCTGTCTCCTATTCTGGAAGAAGACTAGCCAAGGTAATCCCAAGGAGCCTGAGATCATTTCAAATTCATGGTATTCTTCACTTGAAGAAATTTTCAGTTGGCCTGGAAAAAGGGCTCATGATGATATTTGATCAAACAGTACCTCACTGGCCAGTTCCTACAAAGATGCTTTCATGTAAACATTGCAACACCAACACCAAGAGGACCTACTCTTCCTGTCTTGTTCCCTATACAAGGTTAATCTATGTCTAAGCACAACCAGGAATTGTTTCATGGATTTCCATACTGAACAAGATGCTTAGATACCTCTGATAAAAATATTTGTCACAATAAATACATATTGGTAAATATTATATAGACACTTTTGTAACTTTTTTTCATTTTTTATAATGTCAAGTATACAAATGTGTTAAAATTATTGAAATCAGTTACTGTGCCTTTTGTTTAACCTAGCTGTGTATTAGTAAACCTTCAGTGTATACATATGCTCTTATTATCATTTATTAGTAGATATTATGATTCATTTAGACACCGTTGTCAGGCATTGCATCAAATCCGATGTGTGATCTGTCACCTATAGTAAAAATAAATGCTTTAGAATTGCTTATATTATCACAATATAGGTTGAAAATTTTGCTGTTTCTCAAATGTTATTCCTAGCCTAGTAAAGGGTTTAATTCAAGGAATGTAATAGAGTGAAGTTATCTGGGGTGGGTTATGCCTCTTTTCTTTATGAGCGTCCATTATATATATATATATATATATTTATTTTTTTATTTTATTATCACACTGGCCGATTCCCACCAAGGCAGGGTGGCCCGAAAAAGAAAAACTTTCACCATCATTCACTCCATCACTGTCTTGCCAGAAGGGTGCTTTACACTACAGTTTTTAAACTGCAACATTAACACCCCTCCTTCAGAGTGCAGGCACTGTACTTCCCATCTCCAGGACTCAAGTCCGGCCTGCCGGTTTCCCTGAACCCCTTCATAAATGTTACTTTGCTCACACTCCAACAGCACGTCATGTATTAAAAACCATTTGTCTCCATTCACTCCTATCAAACACGCTCACGCATGCCTGCTGGAAGTCCAAGCCCCTCGCACACAAAACCTCCTTTACCCCCTCCCTCCAACCTTTCCTAGGCCGACCCCTACCCCGCCTTCCTTCCACTACAGACTGATACACTCTTGAAGTTATTCTGTTTCGCTCCATTCTCTCCACATGTCCGAACCACCTCAACAACCCCTCCTCAGCCCTCTGGACAACAGTTTTGGTAATCCCGCACCTCCTCCTAACTTCCAAACTACGAATTCTCTGCATTATATTCACACCACACATTGCCCTCAGACATGACATCTCCACTGCCTCCAGCCTTCTCCTCGCTGCAACATTCATCACCCATGCTTCACACCCATATAAGAGCGTTGGTAAAACTATACTCTCATACATTCCCCTCTTTGCCTCCAAGGACAAAGTTCTTTGTCTCCACAGACTCCTAAGTGCACCACTCACTCTTTTTCCCTCATCAATTCTATGATTCACCTCATCTTTCATAGACCCATCCGCTGACACGTCCACTCCCAAATATCTGAATACATTCACCTCCTCCATACTCTCTCCCTCCAATCTGATATTCAATCTTTCATCACCTAATCTTTTTGTTATCCTCATAACCTTACTCTTTAATGTATTCACCTTTAATTTTCTTCTTTTGCACACCCTACCAAATTCATCCACCAATCTCTGCAACTTCTCTTCAGAATCTCCCAAGAGCACAGTGTCATCAGCAAAGAGCAGCTGTGACAACTCCCACTTTGTGTGTGATTCTTTATCTTTTAACTCCACGCCTCTTGTCAAGACCCTCGCATTTACTTCTCTTACAACCCCATCTATAAATATATTAAACAACCACGGTGACATCACACATCCTTGTCTAAGGCCTACTTTTACTGGGAAATAATTTCCCTCTTTCCTACATACTCTAACTTGAGCCTCACTATCCTCGTCTATATATATATATATATATATATATATATATATATATATATATATATATATATATATATATATATATATATATATATATATATATACATATATATATATATATATATATATATATATATATATATATATATATATATATATATATATATATATATATATATATATATATATATATATATGTGTGTGTGTGTGTGTGTGGTATGATTCCTGATGAAATTAGACCTTTCTTTTTTGGTGCAACACTTTGTGCACTTAAAAAGAAGGATGGAGGAATTCGGCCAATTGCAGTAGGCAACACGTTACGCTGCCTCGTATCCAAAGCTGCTGTCCGAAGTATTCGTGCACAGGCAGCCATGATGCTTCAACCAAACCAGCTTGGCTTTGGGGTCTCTCAAGGAAGTGAAGCAGCGGTTCATGCAACAAAGACGTATATCAACAACCTGCCTGAGGACAATCCAGTGGTAAAATTAGATTTCAAGAATGCATTCAATCTCCTGAAAAGAGACGTGGTATTAGCAGCAGTACAAGAACATTTCCCTGGTTTCTTCCCTTTTGTTGCAGCTGGGTATAGCAAGGAATCAATGCTTCTCTTTGGAGAGCATGAAATTACATCATCGGAGGGTGTCCAACAAGGAGATCCTATTGCACCATTTCTCTTCTGTATAGCAGTTAGGGAAATCACAGTCATACTGACCAGCGAGCTAAACATCTGGTTCCTAGATGATGGCACACTAGCAGGTACAAAGGAGTCCCTCCTACATGACCTTACACAGGTAATGACACGGGGACAGGAAATGGGTCTCATGCAGTGAGATCAAAACTACCAGGAGCAGCAGTCATTGTCCCCACAAATAGTGTCTTGCTAGGAGCACCTCTGGGAAGCAATGCCAGTGACACAATGCTCAGGAAGAAATTGGAAGAGTTAAAGAGAATGGAACAACGAATAGGCAATCTGGACACCCACGATGCCTTGTACCTTCCACAAAGTGCTTGAGTCTGCCCAGGTTGACATATTTCCTAAGATGTGCACCTTCATATGATAACCCCATACTACATGAATATGACAGTATTCTGAGGCAGATTTTTACGAAAGTACTTAACCTTACTCTAGAAGACGGGCAGTGGAACCAAGCTACACTTCCAGTCAGACTAGGAGGCACTGGTGTCCGCAAGTCATCACAGATTGCGCTACCTGCTTTTCTGTCCTTAAGTATTGCATCCAGAGAGCTTGTAGCAGCGATTCTCCCTGAACATCTTAGGGACAAGATTGAAGTCCAGGACCAAAAATTCATTGACGGAGCAATGATATGGGATAATCTAACGGGCTCTGAAACCAGACCTGCTCCCCCCAACAACTACAAACAATCGCACTGGGATGGTCCAATAGTGGAAAATATAGCCTCAACAATGCTTCAGAGTGTGTCAGGGAAGAATAGAGCCCGCCTCCTGGCAGTGAGAGCCCCTCATGCTGGGGACTTTCTGTTGGCTGTTCCCAACTCCAGCCTTGGCACGCGCCTAGACCCACAGACCATCCGCATCGGTGTTGCCCTTCGACTTACCGCCCCTATTCTCGCCGAACACAGGTGTATTTGTGGCAGTGAAGCAGCAGACCGATTCGGGTACCATGATCTTGTGAACCGTAAATCCGAGGGAAAGATTGCAAAACATGAGGAGGTTAATAACATTATCAAGAGGAGCCTCACAACAGCTGGATGCCCAGCAGTAAGGGAGCCACCCCAACTATGCAGATCTGATGGCAGCCAGAAGCGTCCAGATGGTATCACCCTTCAAGCCTGGACAGATGGGAAGCAGGTGGTGTGGGAGTATACATGTGCATTTACCTTGGCTGATACCTATCTCCAATACACCAGGGAGGAAGGAGGGGCAGCTGCCAGCTTCAGGGAGTCCCAAAAGTATAGAAAATATGGAGAACTTGCCCATCATTATATGTTTGTTCCCATAGGCTCAGAGACCCTTGGCTCATAGGGAAAGAACGCATCTAAATTCCTCAAGGAGCTGGGATAAAGACTCATCAGGGTAACTAGGGATCCCAGGGCAGCTAGTTTTCTGTTCCAGCGGCTCAGTGCGGCTGTTCGAAGGGGTAATGCCTGCTGTATTTTGGGCACACGCCCCAGCTCTGAGGAGCTGGATGAGATTTTCGACTTATAATCGGTGATACACACGTAACAACATGTACCTTATATGCCACCTTTATATATATATATATATATATATATATATATATATATATATATATATATATATATATATATATATATATATATATATATATATACATGTATATTCAATAAGATCACAGTAAACAGGTGATTTCAGAATATGCAAAACAACCACTCTGAAAGAATCGAGAAATTCCAAGCGCTTTCGTGACTACTCACATTATCAAGGAACTCTGAGGAACCTATATAAGGGGTCTGGCCAGCACCTCACTATCAGATCCCACAACGGTTAAACACCTGACGCGCGCCGACCCAACTTGGATAGGTCCTTTGCACAACTCACCCACAAACTATTCTACCCAAGAAAATTTAAAAATTATTTGTCCAGTGTATTATTAAATTCTTCCCAAATTCTATTAATTATAAATGGATCTAATTTATATAAACCAAAGGAAATATCCATATTATTGTCAAAACTGCTTTTTATGAAACGAGATTCAATTATATTCCTGTCGACCATGGACTTGCTTGATACTACTTTCTCAACTTTTTGAAAATCAATTGGATGGTTAAAATCTCTTACATGAATAAATAGAGCATTGGAATCTTGTCCAGTTCTAATGCTATATTTATGTTGTTTTAATCTTAGTTCGAGATTTTTACCAGTTTGACCGTAATAAACTTTATCGCAAATTTTACTAGGAATCTTATAGACACATCCATCAGCATTTTGGGGGGAATTCTTTAGCAAAAGTTTTTTTACTGTATCAAGATTTTTGAATACAACTTTAATATTAAAAGTCTTAAGAAGAGAAGGCATATCAACCAAGTTTTCATGGTAAGGGAGAACCAACATATTTTTAGTTGAATAAGGCTGGTTGTCATTTTTTGGATTGTAAAAAGTATTTATAGCAATTACATTTCTTGGGTATTTTAAATCATTACCTATTTCATAAATTTTGGATATTTCCTCATCTATGAACTCAGGACTACAAATTCGTAAAGCTCTCAAAAACATTGATAGGAAAACAAACAGTTTGACTCTATCTTGATGCGAGGAATAATAGTGGACATAGGAACAGTTATTTGTAGGTTTTCTGTAAATTTTAAATTTGAATTCATTATTACCCTTAATAATTAAAACATCTAGAAAAGGCAATGAGTTTTCTTCAAACTCAACAGTAAAGTTTATAGAATGGGCTAAGCTATTTAATTTTCCAAGGAAATTGTGTATATCTACATTTTTGGGCATAAGACACAAAATATCATCAACATATCTGAACCATTTAGCTCTATTAGGGAGGATTGTGTTAAGTAACCTTGTTTCAAAAAATTCCATGTATAGGTTACTAAGAACAGATGAAAGAGGATTTCCCATTGCCATACCAAACTTCTGAGTGTAAAACTTATCATTAAATACAAATTTTGCATCAACAATGCAAAGCTTAGAAAGTTTAATGATAGTAGGAACTGGCAATAGTAAATCATAGTTAACGAGTTCTTCAGATAAGAAACTTAATAAATCATCAACAGGAACTTTCGTAAACAAGGAAGTAACGTCAAAACTAACCATGTTAAAATCATTTAGGTCAGTCAAGGAGCTTAATTTATCAACCAAGTCTATGATTTTAACATGGTTAGTTTTGATGTTACTTCCTTGTTTACGAAAGTTCCTGTTGATGATTTATTAAGTTTCTTATCTGAAGAACTCGTTAACTATGATTTAACATTGCCAGTTCCTACTATCATTAAACTTATTAAACTTTGCATTGTTGATGCAAAATTTGTATTTAATGATAAGTTTTACACTCAGAAGTTTGGTATGGCAATGGGAAATCCTCTTTCACCTGTTCTTAGTAACCTATACATGGAATTTTTTGAAACAAGGTTACTTATTAACACAATCCTCCCTAATAGAGCTAAATGGTTCAGATATGTTGATGATATTTTGTGTCTTATGCCCAAAAGTGTAGATATACACCATTTCCTTGGAAAATTAAATAGCTTAACCCATTCTATAAACTTTACTGTTGAGTTTGAAGAAAATAACTCATTGCCTTTTCTAGATGTTTTAATTATTAAGGGTAATAATAAATTCAAATTTAAAATTTACAGAAAACCTACAAGTAACTGTTCCTATGACCACTATTATTCCTCGCATCAAGATAGAGTCAAACTGTCTGTTTTCTCATCAATGTTTTTGAGAGCTTTACGAATTTGTAGTCCTGAGTTCATAGATGAGGAAATATCCAAAATTTATAAAATAGGTAATGATTTAAAATACCCAAGAAATGTAATTGATAAATCTTTTAAAGTTGCTAGAAATACTTTTTACAATCCAAAAAGGGACAACCAGCCTTATTCAACTAAAAATATTTTGGTTCTCCCTTACCATGAAAACTTGGTTGATATGCCTTCTCTTCTTAAGACTTTTAATATTAAAGTTGTATTCAAAAATCTTGATACAGTAAAAAAACTTTTGCTAAAGAATTCCCCCCAAAATGCTGATGGATGTGTCTATAAGATTCCTTGTAAAATTTGCGATAAAGTTTATTAGGGTCAAACTGGTAAAAATCTCGAACTAAGATTAAAACAACATAAATATAGCATTAGAACTGGACAAGATTCCAATGCTCTATTTATTCATGTAAGAGATTTTAACCATCCAATTGATTTTCAAAAAGTTGAGAAAATAGTATCAAGCAAGTCCATGGTCGACAGGAATATAATTGAATCTTGTTTCATAAAAAGCAGTTTTGACAATAATATGAATATTTCCTTTTGTTTATATAAATTAGATCCATTTATAATTAATAGAATTTGGGAAGAATTTAATAATACACTGGACAAATAATTTTTAAATTTTCTTGGGTAGAATAGTTTGTGGGGTGAGTTGTGCAAAGGACCTATCCAAGTTGGGTCGGCGCGCGTTGTGGGATCTGATAGTGAGGTGCTGGCCAGACCCCTTATATAGCTTCTTTGGATGCTTTACTTTCATAGTTCCTTGATAATGTGAGTAGTCACGAAAGCGCTTGGAATTTCTATATTCTTTCAGAGTGGTTGTTTTGCATATATATATAAATATATATATATATATATATATATATATATATATATATATATATATATATATATATATATATATATATATATATATATATATATATATATATATACATATATATATATACATATATATATATATATATATATATATATATATATATATATATATATATATATATATATATATATATATATATATATATATACATATATATATATATATATATATATATGTATATATATATATATATATATATATATATATATATATATATATATATATATATATATATTATATATATATATATATATATACATATATATATATATATATATATATATATATATATATATATATATATATACATAATATATATATATCATATATATATATATATATATATATATATATATATATATATATATTATATATATATATATATATATACATATATATATATATATATATATATATATATATATATATATATATATATATATATATATATATATATATATATATATATACATATATATATATATATATATATATATATATATATATATATATATATATATACATATATATATATATATATATATATATATATATATATATATATACATATATATAGACATATATATATATATATATATATATATATATATACATATATATAGATATATATATATATATATATATATATATATATATATATATATATATATATATATATATATATATATATATATATATACATTAATTTAATTATGCTTGTAGTAGTTAGGCAAACAAGCATTTTAAACTTTTTTACAACATGTGTTATTCACAATACATATTTTTAGAAATATTTTACTGGTACCAGTAGCGTTTTCATACAGTTTAATGAAACCTTTCCTTACATTCCAAGACTAAGATCATTTCGGGGAAGGGAAACACTCCGAACGTGTTTGCTTCTCATTGATATTTATATTTATCAGCTATAGACTAACATTCTTTCCAAGGTTGTGTTTTCATGCTGGCGAAGGAATGAAAGCACTATTTCTTGGAATCAAACCTGATTGCTCTCATATCTTCAGGTGCTTTAAGAGCCATAGAGCTCAGATCGTCTCCATTTTAATAATAATAGAAACCAACACGTTCGATCATTCCCCTTCAGTGAGAAACCAAAGGAAAAAATATAGAACACTCTGTATGGGAGCTTAAGTGAATATTTTACAAATGGCCTGGTTGGTACTCACAGTTAACAGTGAGTAATATCCTCTTGCTTACGGAGGGAGGAACCCCGTTGGTGGCGATGCAGAGGAAAGCACCGCTGGTGTTGTGACGCACTGCCCTCAGAGTCAGTGAACGTCCTACCTGTTCCTCCACTGGTAGTGCACAGTCAACCAGGAAATGAAGGAGTTTTATCAAAATGTATACCACTATCTGTGGCTACCCTGATCTAGACGACATTTTACAGGATTATAGAAAATATTTTTGTTTATCTAAAACCTCTGTCAACCACATAGTTTAACTCTCATAGTTTATTATAAATGATTTCCAAGCCTGAGGCGGGATACTTTAGCATTATACTAAGTGAGTAGTAACTACGCCAGTTTTAAATGCTTCCTTCCAAAGGAATTGAATCCACCATTACATAGAAATTCCAGTTTGGATGGCATACCACACACGCAGATTTAGTGGAAAGAATGAAGACAATATCATATTTTTTGTTAGAACGGACACCTTACAAATACGCAACCAAAATTAATAGAAACGCAAAGAGGGTGGCTGGGATCTGAGAAGGGTAATCATTTTGTCAGGGGTAGGAACGAGGCATGTAAGAGGGAGAAAGTTGAATGTACAATTTAGATGTGAGATAATGGAGTAAAAGAGAGGGTTCAAAGAGTCGGGGTAATTTAAGGCAGTGGGAGGGGTGCCTGGACAAGCGTTTCTAAACAGGAACTGGAAGTAGAGTAAGGAGGCAAGGAAGAGGCTGGGTAGTAGGTGGTTGGACGTAAAATGTTGAAGCAAGAGAGGGGTGTCGCAGCAGGAGTGAGAAAGGAGAGGTGGTGTTATGGCATCCAAAAATAAAGGTGAGAAGAGGTGGGTGGAAGGGTGGTTTAGGATAAGGGTGAGGAATGGGAGATTGAGGGAGAGTGTTTAGAGTAGGGATGAGATACGGTATCAGGAGTAACACTGATTTAGAAAGTTGGAAAGGGTGGTGTTCAAGGCTAGGAGAAACCATCTGTTGGTGTTTGAGGAAGGAGTGACGATAGACAGTGAGAGTGGGTTAGAGGAGGGAAGGACGTTGGAGTTATATTTTGATGATAGAGAGGTGGAGGGAGTTGCACTAACACAGCTACTCTTTCCCCATTTTCCAGAGCCTCCTTTAAGCATTAAGCCGAGTATTTGCTCCAATCAGTGCCTGTCATATGCCTTAGAAAACGCATTTGACTGTGGATTAAGGAGCAATACATCATATGATGCGAATATATTTAAAAAGTAGTAGATTATGTAGAGCAATAAAGAGTTTCTTTATGGAAATAGTTAACTTCAGGTAAAGGTAAGTAGAAGTGAGGAAGATTATTATACAGTAAAACTTAGTCAAGGATACGTTAACATCTATTTATAGATGGGGGTTGTAAAAAAGAAAAGTGCTAGGATGTTGGGAAGAGGAGTAAGTTTAAAAGTTAATGAATCTAATACAAAGTGGGAATATCACATTACTTTATGGTGATGACAAAGTTCTTTTGGGAGATTCTGAAGAGAAGCTGTCAAGGTTGGTAGATGAATTTTGGAAAGAATACAAAAGAAAAAGTCAGAAGTGAACATAGAAAAGTACAAGATGATGAGAGTATCAAAATATATTGGCAGTAAGGGACTGTATATCAGATTAGATGTCAGGGAGTATAGAGGAAGTATAGAGGACATGCAGGTGGATGGTAAGGTTGTGTGAGAGGTGAAGTGAACCACAGAACTGATGATAGGTAAAAGGTGATTGATGCACTGATGTATCTCTGATGACAAATATCTTTATCTTTGGAGGCAAAAAAAAAGACAAAAGTAATATAATATAGTGGTATCAGCACTGGTGTGTGAGTTTGAATCATAGGCTTTAAATGCTGCAGCGAAGAGGAGGATAGGGGCATGTTAGATGTTGTTTAAGGGCAATGTGAGTTTGGAGATTAAGATATATGGGGGTTACCAAAAGAAATTTTTCAAAGAACTTTGGAAGGGTTGTTGAGATGGTTTGGACATATAAAGATAGAGAAAAAATAGGATGACTTGGAGTGTGTATAATTCTAGAATGGAGGGAAGCAGAGGTAGTGTAGGGGTCGTCCTAGAAAAGGCTGGAAGGAGGGGGTAAAGAAGGTTTTGAGTGCTAAGGGATTGGGTATCCAACAGGCTAACCTGAGCATTTTAGATAGGAGTATGCGGTGTTGGAATGTAGCATGATAATATTTGATAAGGGATTCATGGAAACAAGATAGCCGGACATGAGCCCTGAAAGTGTGAAGAACTGTGCCGGCACTCAGACGGAGGGATGGGGAAGTTATAGTTTGAAGTGTCATCTGAGCTGTTATTTCCGCATGATTCTAACAAGAGCGATAGACTGAATGACGGTCAGCGATAGACTGAATGACGGACAGCCTACCATGGTGGGAAACTGGCTGTTTGTTTAAAAAAAAATCATATGCTGCTACGTAACAGAAGATTTTTTTCTTACATCTTGAATGGGTTTCCTGAGAACAACAGCTGGTTTAGTAGGGAAGGTTTCTGACAATGAGTAATACCAGTCTGTTCCCTGAGAGTTGTGATGAATGGTTTTGAAAACCGACAAGTTGAGTTATTTCAGCCATCGCTTAAATAATTAGCATATGTTTTTGCTAGTTTCTAGTTTGTTGAGTTTGAAGAAAATAACTCATTGCCTTTTCTAGATGTTTTAATTATTAAGGGTAATAATGAATTCAAATTTAAAATTTACAGAAAACCTTCAAATAACTGTTCCTATGTCCACTATTATTCCTCGCATCAAGATAGAGTTAAACTGTCTGTTTTCTCATCAATGTTTTTGAGAGCTTTACGAATTTGTAGTCCTGAGTTCATAGATGAGGAAATATCCAAAATTTATGAAATAGGTAATGATTCAAAATACCCATGAAATGTAATTGATAAATCTTTTAAAGTTGCTAGAATTACTTTTTACAATCCAAAAAGGGACAACCAGCCTTATTCAACTAAAAATATGTTGGTTGTCCCTTACCATGAAAACTTGGTTGATATGCCTTCTCTTCTTAAGACTTTTAATATTAAAGTTGTATTCAAAAATCTTGATACAGTAAAAAAACTTTTGCTAAAGAATTCCCCCCAAAATGCTGATGGATGTGTCTATAAGATTCCTTGTAAAATTTGCGATAAAGTTTATTACGTTCAAACTGGTAAAAATCTCGAACTAAGATTAAAACAACATAAATATAGCATTAAAACTGGACAAGATTCCAATGCTCTATTTATTCATGTAAGAGATTTTAACCATCCAATTGATTTTCAAAAAGTTGAGAAAGTAGTATCAAGCAAGTCCATGGTCGACAGGAATATAATTGAATCTTGTTTCATAAAAAACAGTTTTGACAATAATATGAATATTTCTTTTGGTTTATATAAATTAGATCCATTTATAATTAATAGAATTTGGGAAGAATTTAATAATACACTGGACAAATAATTTTTAAATTTTCTTGGGTAGAATAGTTTGTGGGTGAGTTGTGCAAAGGACCTATCCAAGTTGGGTCGGCGCGCATCAGGTGTTTAACCGTTGTGGGATCTGTTAGTGAGGTGCTGGCCAGACCCCTTATATAGCTTCCTTGGATGCTTTACTTTCATAGTTCCTTGATAATGTGAGTAGTCACGAAGTGCTTGGAATTTCTCTATTCTTTCAGAGTGGTTGTTTTGCATATTCTGAAATCACCTGTTAACTGTGATCTTATTGCATATATATACATATATATATATATATATATATATATATATATATATATATATATATATATATATATATATATATATATATATGTATGTATGTATATTCAGTGGTCCCCCACTTTTCGCAGTTCCCGGCATTCGTAAAATTCGCCAATCATAGGAGTATTTTCGTATAAACATGGACTCGCTTTTCATAGGTTGACTCTCGAGTCGTAGTTCGTCCGGGACGCGTACCCATGGCGTGAGCCAGGGCGGCAGCTAGTCTGGCATTGTTTACCAGTGAGCGAAGGTCCCCTCACGTGCTCCAGCGAAATATTTTATAATATTCCATTTATTTTAGTGCTTGCAAGTACTAAATAAGCTACCATGGCTCCAAAGAAAGCTCCTAGTGCCAAGCCTGTGATAAAGAAGGTGAGAAATACGATTGAATTTAAGAAAACCATCATTGAACAATATGAAAGTGGTACAAGTGTGGCCGAACTGTCCAGGATGTATAAGAAACTCTACACAACCTTATGTTCCATAGTGGCCAAGAAAAATGAAAAAAAGGATGCTGTTGTTGCAAAGGGAGCAACTATGCTGACAAAAATGAGATCACCAGTACTGGAAGAGGTTGAGAAGTTATATTGGTGTGGATAAATGAGAAACAATTAACAGGAGATACTCTTATTACTTCGTTTCTTTGTGAAAAGGCTAGGCAGTTGCATGAAGATTTGGTAAAGAAATTGCCTGCAAATAGTGGTAAAGTGAGTGAATTTAAGGCCAGCAAAGGCTGGTTTGAGAGATTTATGAACCGTACTGGCATGCACAGTGTGGTAAGGCATGGTGAGGCTGCCAGTTCGGACCACAAGGCGGCTGAAAAATATGTGCACGAATTCCAGGAGAACATAGAGGCTGAAGGACTGAAACCTGAAGAAGTGTTCATTTGTGACGAAACAGGCCTCTTTTGGAAGAAAATGCAAAAGAGGACCTTCATTACACAAGAGGAAAAGGCAATGCCAGGACCCAAGCCTATGAAAGACAGGCTGACGCTAATGTTCTGTGCTAATGCTAGTGGGGATTTCAAAGTGAAGCCATTACTAGTGTACCATTCTGAAAATCCCAGAGTGTTCAGGAAAAACAATGTTATGAAGAGTAAATTGTGTGTGTTTTGGAAATCTAATAGTAAGGCATGGGTCACGAGGGAAATTTTCGTCGAGTGGTGCAATGAAGTGTTTGGCCCTAGTGTGAAGGAGTATCTCCTGGAAAAGAAATTGGATCTCAATGCACCTGCTCATCCTCCAAACTGGATGACCTAATTTTCGGGGAGTTTGGGGTCATCACAGTAAAGTTCTTGCCCCCGAATACCACTCCTCTCCTCCAACCCATGGACCAGCAGGTTATTGCAAACTTTAAAAAACTCTACACAAAAGCAATATTTCACAGGTGCTTGACTGTGACCACAGACACTCACAGAACACTTCAGCATTCTCCACTGCATAACCCTTATAGGTATGGCTTGGGAGGGAGTGACTACCAGGACTTTGAACTCTGCCTGGAGAAAATTGTGGCCAAATTGTGTCGACAAGAGGGATTTTGAAGAATTTGGGACTGACCCTAATGAGCCTATGTCTGTTGTAAAATCAATTGTGGCACTGGGGAGTACCATGGGGTTGGATGTGAGTTTGGAGGATGTGGAAGAATTGATGGAAGACCACAATGAAGAGCTCACCACTGAGGAGCTGCAAGAGCTTCAGCAGGAAGAGCAACACATCGCAACTCAGAATCTTGCTGCAGAGGAGGAGGAAGAGAGATGGAAGAAGGTGCCTTCTTCAGAAATTAAAGAGATTTTTACTATGTGGGGTAAGATGGAAAGCTTTATGGAGAAACATCACCCTAACAAGGTTGTTGCAAGCCAGGTTGGCAACATGTACAGTGACAAAGTCTTGGGCCATTTTAGGGAAGTATTAAAGAGACGCCAGAAACAGAGCTCTCTCCACAGTTATTTTGTGAGACAGGACTCCAGTGACTCTCAAGGTGGTCCTAGTGGCATTAAGAAACAGAAGAGAAGCAACCCCAGAAAAGCAAATGGTACCTGAGGTGTTGATGGAAGGGAATTCCCCTTCCAAACTATAAACAATGCACTCTCTCTCCTCCTCCAGTCTCCCATACACTAAGAAGAATCTCCAATAAAGGTAAGTGTTATGCTGTTAACGTTTAATTCATCATTTTCCATTGTATTGTTTATGTACTACATGTATATTTCATGTTAAAAATTTTTTTGTTTTAATACTTCTGGGTGTCAGGAACGGATTAATTGTATTTACATTATTCTTATGGGGAAAATTGATTCGTAAATCGTAAATTTCGTTTATAGTAGCTCCTCCAGGAACAACGAGGGAACGCTGTATATATATATATATATATATATATATATATATATATATATATATATATATATATATATATATATATATATATATATATATATATATATATGCAATAAGATCACAGTAAACAGGTGATTTTAAAATATGCAAAACAACTACTGTGAAAGAGTAGTGAAATTCCAAAGATCATGAATTTCCTCCAGCTCCTCCGAGGCTGGACGCGAGCCAAGTATGCAGCAAGCATTTCCCCTCTGGATGGCGACGCTGAGGCGCTGGAACATGAAAGTGGCTGCCCTTGGGTCCCTGGTGGTGTCGATGAGTCTGGAACCCAATTCTTTAAGGAAACATGTGGCATTTTTTTCCCATGATCCCAAGGTCTCTGATCCCACTGGGACAAATTGATACTGATGGCTTATGTCCCTGTACTTGCTGATCTTGTACTCCTTCCTGTGGTCAGTAGCTCCTCCCTGTCGCCCCACACTGTGATGGATATAGGTGTCAGCCAGTGTGGACACACAGGTATAGTCCTATGCTAAGAGCTTGCCACTCTTCCAAGGATAGATGGTGATCCCGTCGGGGCAGTTTGCTGGGTTGTGGATTTTGTTGGCTGCTAGTGATTGGGGCTCTCTCTCAGCTGGGCATCCAGCTGTAGCAAGGGTTCTCTTAATGATGTCATTGACCTCATTGCGTCTTGCATGCCAGCCCATGGTTTTGGAACAGTTAAGACCATTTAGACTGTATTGGTTTCCTTGCGCTTCACTGCAAATACACATATATTCTGTGTGAATTGGGGCAGCAAGGCGCAGAGCCACTGCAATACGGAGGGTCTTAGGGTCGAGTCGCGTTCCCATTGCCGACATTGGAACTGTTTGGAGGAAGTCCCCGGAGTGATGTGCGCTCACAGCATGGAGGCGGGCAATCTCCCTATCTGATGTTGCAGCCCTGAGCATGTTGGCTATCCCAGCTTGGCTCTTTGTGAGCCAGTGCTGCACTAGGGTTTGGTGCTGGAGCAGCAAGAGTCTCCCATTAAGTGATGGCACTGACATAGCTAGGGTCTTCTATTCCTGCCGAGTCACTGAGGGTATCAGGAAGAATTTGTCTTATCAACTCGTTTGATGCTATGGAAGAGGATGGGAAAGCTGGTAGAGCTATCTGGGAGAATCTGCGTACTCCTAGCCCTCCAAGCCTGACCGGAAGTGAGGCTTGCAACAACTGTCCATTTTCAAGGGAAAGATTCAATACACTCTCTAGCATCTTCTTAAGGAGAGAGTCATATTCCTTGAGTTTTGGACTGCTGAAGGCTGGGGAGCATCTGAGAAAGTAGGTAAGTTTTGGGATTGACAGGCACCTGGTGAGTAGGTAGAAGGCATCGTGTGTGTCAATATCTTTCATCCTGTTTTCCATCGTCCGGAGGTCTGAGACTTTTTTTTCTAGGATCAGATCGATGGCATTGGACCCAAGAGTACTATTTTTGGTTGGATCAATGGCTCGTGCTCCTGGTAAAACAGCGCTAATATTCTGGATCATGTGTTGATTGGTAGAAACTATTTCACATTTGGTGGGGTTTAAAGAAAGGCCCAGGCTTTCTCCCATCTCTTTAATTTTACTGATGCCCTCTAGGAGAGATTCTGTTGTGGCACCTAGGGTACCATCATCCAGGAACCAGATATTGGGCTCGCTGGAGAGTGCTTCTGTGACTTCCTTGATGACCAAACAGAATAGAAAGGGGGCGAGAGGGTCCCCTTGTTGCACGCCCTCACCTGAGCCAATTTCATGGTCCCCAAACAATAGTTTAGAAGTCACACTATAACACGATTCTATGAAGGATAAAGGGAAAGGAAGTTTCTATAAACTGCTTGGAGAGAGCCTGCTGAGTTGAAATCGTTGGCCCAATTTGACCAAGGATTTTTCATCGGACATGTTTTTGATACATACTCGTGCTGCGTGGGCAGCTGCTTCACAGCCCTGTTGAACGCCGAAACCGAGCTGAGTTGGTTTCTGCATTGCAGCAGCCTCTTCACTCACCCTTCTGATATATATATATATATATATATATATATATATATATATATATATATATATATATATATATATATATATATATTATTTTTTTTTTATTATCACACTGGCCGATTCCCACCAAGGCAGGGTGGCCCGAAAAAGAAAAACTTTCACCATCATTCACTCCATCACTGTCTTGCCAGAAGGGTGCTTTACACTACAGTTTTTAAACTGCAACATTAACACCCCTCCTTCAGAGTGCAGGCACTGTACTTCCCATCTCCAGGGCTCAAGTCCGGCCTGCCGGTTTCCCTGAACCCCTTCATAAATGTTACTTTGCTCACACTCCAACAGCACGTCATGTATTAAAAACCATTTGTCTCCATTCACTCCTATCAAACACGCTCACGCATGCCTGCTGGAAGTCCAAGTCCCTTGCACACAAAACCTCCTTTACCCCCTCCCTCCAACCTTTCCTAGGCCGACCCCTACCCCGCCTTCCTTACACTACAGACTGATACACTCTTGAAGTTATTCTGTTTCGCTCCATTCTCTCCACATGTCCGAACCACCTCAACAACCCCTCCTCAGCCCTCTGGACAACAGTTTTGGTAATCCCGCACCTCCTCCTAACTTCCAAACTACGAATTCTCTGCATTATATTCACACCACACATTGCCCTCAGACATAACATCTCCACTGCCTCCAGCCTTCTCCTCGCTGCAACATTCATCACCCATGCTTCACACCCATATAAGAGCGTTGTTAAAACTACACTCTCATACATTCCCCTCTTTGCCTCCAAGGACAAAGTTCTTTGTCTCCACAGACTCCTAAGTGCACCACTCACTCTTTTTCCCTCATCAATTCTATGATTCACCTCATCTTTCATAGACCCATCCGCTGACACGTCCACTCCCAAATATCTGAATACATTCACCTCCTCCATACTCTCTCCCTCCAATCTGATATTCAATCTTTCATCACCTAATCTTTTTGTTATCCTCATAACCTTACTCTTTCCTGTATTCACCTTTAATTTTCTTCTTTTGCACACCCTACCAAATTCATCCACCAATCTCTGCAACTTCTCTTCAGAATTTGTCATCAGCAAAGAGCAGCTGTGACAACTCCCACTTTGTTGTGATCAAGACCCTCGCGTTTACTTCTCTTACAACCCCATCTATAAATATATTAAACAACCACGGTGACATCACACATCCTTGTCTAAGGTGGGAAATAATTTCCCTCTTTCCTACATACTCTAACTTGAGCCTCACTATCCTCGTAAAAACTCTTCACTGCTTTCAGTAACCTACCTCCTACACCATACACTTGCAACATCTGCAACATTGCCTCCCTATCCACCCTGTCATACGCCTTTTCCAAATCCATAAATGCCACAAAGACCTCTTTAGCCTTATCTAAATACTGTTCACTTATATGTTTCACTGTAAACACCTGGTCCACACACCCCCTACCTTTCCTAAAGCCTCCTTGTTCATCTGCTATCCTATTCTCCGTCTTACTCTTAATTCTTTCAATAATAATTCTACCATACACTTTACCAGGTATACTCAGCAGACTTTTCCCCCTATAATTTTTGCACTCTCTTTTATCCCCTTTGCCTTTATACAAAGGAACTATGCATGCTCTCTGCCAATCCCTAGGTACCTTACCCTCTTCCATACATTTATTAAATAATTGCACCAACCACTCCAAAACTATATCCCCACCTGCTTTTAACATTTCTATCTTTATCCCATCAATCCGGGCTGCCTTACCCCCTTTCATTTTACCTACTGCCTCACGAACTTCCCCCACACTCACAACTGGCTCTTCCTCACTCATACAAGATGTTATTCCTCCTTGTCCTATACACGCAATCACAGCTTCCCTATCTTCATCAACATTTAACAATTCCTCAAAATATTCCCTCCATCTTCCCAATACCTCTAACTCTCCATTTAATAACTCTCCTCTCCTATTTTTAACTGACAAATCCATTTGTTATCTAGGCTTTCTTAACTTGTTAATCTCACTCCAAAACTTTTTCTTATTTTCAACAAAATTTGTTGATAACATCTCACCCACTCTCTCATTTGCTCTCTTTTTACATTGCTTCACCACTCTCTTAACCTCTCTCTTTTTCTCCATATACTCTTCCCACCTTGCATCACTTCTACTTTGTAAAAACTTCTCATATGCTAACTTTTTCTCCCTTACTACTCTCTTTACATCATCATTCCACCAATCGCTCCTCTTCCCTCCCGCACCCACTTTCCTGTAACCACAAACTTCTGCTGAACACTCTAACACTACATTTTTAAACCTTCCCCATACCTCTTCGACCCCATTGCCTATGCTCTCATTAGCCCATCTATCCTCCAATAGCTGTTTATATCTTACCCTAACTGCCTCCTCTTTTAGTTTATAAACCTTCACCTCTCTCTTCCCTGATGCTTCTATTCTCCTTGTATCCCATCTACCTTTTACTCTCCGTGTAAGCTGTTTAGAAGTGAAATTGTTTTAGGGTTTTTTAGATTAGCTGATTTACTCTTTGATAAACTTTTGCTGATGAATAATAAAAAATTCTATGAAGCACAATTGCTGAATCTCTTTCCACTAGTTTCCAAGAAGCAACAAAGATGAATAACAACAGAAACGTCCGGACTTCTTTTCCTCCCAAATCTCTCATGTAAGATGTTTGATATATTTGAGATCCTTCTAGAGAAAAGGTGAGTGATTTCCAATGTATCCACTGAGCAGCTCATTGTGTTAATTTAATTTGTGAGTTTCAAAAAATTGCTCATGTATTAGAAAATAAATTAGCCTGAGCCATCTTGGGAAGCATTATCGCCAATTTTATTTTTTGTTCCATTTTCTGTCTTACAATCTTGACAGTTGGAGGACACCTTCCATTTGCAAATAAAGGTCAAATATGAAGTGTTAATATATTTACGACACAACCTAGAGATGATGGTATCCGTCTTTAATTTTAATTTTAAAAGCCAAATCTCATAAATCTTGTTTCAAAATGCGCGCATATACCCGGCCAAAGTAGTGGACATATATGTTAAAATTCAGACTATATGGATTACGTACCTAATATGTCGAAAACCCTGTGTATTATATGTCTTATTGATAAGACACTTTATGAATTGACTATGTGTTCAGATTTCTACTAGTTTGTATGATTTTTAAATGACTGGACTATTAGCAGGGATTTTGAGAATTCATTTATATAAAGGGAGTTTGTTGCCGGTTATTTATAATAATATTAACGTCATTGTAATGATGTCTTATATTCCCTATGTTTAAAGCTCGTCTCATACTGAGTGGTATTACAGAGGTGTTTCATCTTCCCTTGTTTCCTCCTTCCCTCGTAATTTATTGTGTAGAAACTAAATGCTTTGTCTCTTTTAAGCTTCCCTTGTGAGCCTGACGGCATGTCTTTTTCTTTAAAGAAATTATTTATATTAATATGTATTTCTTAATTTAGAAACTGTTAGGAGCAGATATGTAATGCTATGAGAAAAACACAGTGTTTGCCAAATAATATAAAGTAGATAGGTAGATATGTTAAGGTAACTGAAAAATATGTGCAATTTTTTTAACAGAGATTTCCAGAGAGATTTCCAGAGAGAGAGAGAGAGAGAGAGAGAGAGTACAGCGAGAAGCAAGCTTATATACCACAAGACGGGCAGAAAGCAGCAACTTCACTCTGGGTGTACCCTTCTCCAGAACATCACTTCATCAGAGATTATTTATCCCCAGGATGACTCGAGTATGGAACACATTCTTACAACATTATGTTGTTAGCGAGATAGAGTCAGTTGATCAGATGAAAATGCTGGCCCACAGATGGCTCCAACTTCATCCTGCTCCCTACTTGTATGTTTCATAACAATGAAAATGCTTTCAGATGAGCTGATGTAGGTAACAGCTCTTAGCTCTTAGCTTGTTAATAAAGTTAGGAATACGTAACTTGTAAATAGCTTGTCAATAAAGCTAAGGATCCTTAACCTAACCTTGTCAAACCCGGTGTTAAAAAAAGTGTAGTTCTCAACGGGACAGAGTCAGCAAGACATCCTACTGGTGCAAGTGTTCCAGAGGGAAGCGTGCTTGGGCCATTGTTATGGAACGTCTACTTCAATGACCTTCATCTCATCCCAGAAATTTATGCATATGCAGACGACTGTACTCTGACATTTACTTATCCATCAGAGGAAATGCCAGCTGCTGTAAGTTACATGAATCATCCCAGGCTTATATAGCTTACAGCTATATAATATAGCTTACAGCTATATAAGCCAGGGGATAATCATCACAGGTCACATTTTCTTCTGGGAAAGAACAAATGATGGTCTCCAGGCACTATGATGATAATGTTGGAGCAGTGGTAAGATTGGATGAAAGAGTATTGGAGTGAAATTTGACTCCACACTCACCAGGAAAACACCACGACTTCTTGACAGAACAGGGAGCAGAGTAAGAAGGTTCATCTCTCGCCGGGATCCAGCCTAGATAGATCAGTTATTTCAGCAAAGCCTTCAACAGAAGAGGGATGTAGGTGATCTTACTATTTTGTGCTTGGCTCCACACTGAGAGCAGCGAGAAGTGAGCTTCTATACAAAAAGACGGGCAGCAAGGAGCAACTTCACTCTGGCTGTACCCTTCTCCAGAACATCACTTCACCTGAGATCATTTATTCCTAGGATGACTCGAGTCTGGAACATGTTTTTACAGCATAATGACACCAACGAAATAAAGTCAGTTGATCAAATGAAATCACTGGAACACAGATAGTTTCAACTTGATACTGTTCTATTTTTGTATGACTCATAACAATAAAATGGCTTTCAAATGAACTGATGTATTTAATAGCTCTTAGTATATAAATAAAATTGGTAACCTTAACCTAACCTCATAAAACCCAGTGTAAACAAAGAGTGTGTGTGTGTGTGTGAGAGAGAGAGAGAGAGAGAGAGAGAGAGAGAGAGAGAGAGAGAGAGAGAGAGAGAGAGAGAGAGAGAGAGAGACCTGTTCTCGGAACAAACCAGCAGGATCTCTGAATTGGTGAACACTCTCACACGTCACCCTCTCAGCTACTCCTATCTCAGCCCAGCAGGTGGTATTGTGCCTTATACAAGACCATAGACCTACATCCCTGCAGCTGCCTCAGTACTCTACATCTCACAATGGCAGGCACCTTACATACCTTACACCCACCACCACAAGCTGACCACATCATGAGGAGCCAGTCTATCAGCATCCTGTCGGTCAACATTAGAGGTTTCATTACTAATGTTGGATAGCTCACACATAGTTTTGTGAACACTCGACGTTCCGACATAACAGCTGTTGTTGAAACATTTTTGGACGACAGGACTCCAGAAAATTTTGCAACAATTGCTCGCTACACCTCATGGATGAGAAGAGACGAGCAAGGACAAGGAGGAGGTGCTGCTGTGTGCTCCCCTAAAAGTGTTCATGCTCAGCACATTGATGTTGCCACCCCTACTCATCTTGAAATGATGTTCTTCAAGCCCTGCATAAATACTAGTACCTCTACACTAGCATGTACAATTTGAGACCTCAGTGGCAACATGCAGACCCCATCAACTTCCTAATGGAAAATATGGACTCCCTTCTGCTACAACACAACTGTCAACATATCATAATTGTTGGTAACCTCAACCAACACATTATACTGAGGGACTCGGATGACCTTCTTGCAGTATTTGACATGAGAAACTTTGTTGATTTCTCTACTCACATTTCTGGCTCCTCCTTTGAGCCAGTAGTGAGTGATCTGGCAGAAGGTATAGTCACTTGACAACCCCTCGGCTACGTTGGATCATCTGAACACAACGCTGTTTTTACGACACTTAAGATCCCAACAGAACGAGGTGAGGAGTTCAAATGCACAGCCTGGCTATGGGAAAGAGGTAATTGGACAGCCCTTTGCTCTGAGTTCGCCACCACCGAACCTACAGTTCAGCCTTGGTTTGGCTTTTGTTGTAGAGAGGCTGCTACTGCTAAGTACAAAGCATGGCAAGGGTATAAGAGACATCCTACCACATATAACAGGAACTTGCACAGGCAAGCCTGTAGGCATATAGGTGACGTTCGAAAGTGGGTCATTACTAAATGGGAGGTGGACACAAAAAGAAAGCTAGTATCAGGTAGGATAGGCTCCAAAACCTGGTGGTCCCTGGTCAAGGACAGACAAGGTTATCTGCCTGATGAACTCATTCCACCTCTAAATCGACAGGATGGGACCACCTCTACTAGTAGTCAAGAGAAGGCGGACCTCTTTGCCGAACACTTTGCTACCAAAATGCAAGTTCCTGATCCAGCTAGGGAACCTCCTTGGCTATCTGCAAGAACTGTGTCAAAACTGTCAGTGGTGACAATAAGGCAGGAGGAGGCGCATTTCCTTCTTAAATCGCTTGACCAAGAAAAGGTTATGGGCCCAGAAAAGTTGAGCCCAAGACTGCTGATAAGACGTGCAGAACAGCTAGCAGCACATCTAACTCGCATCTTTCAGCACTGCCTAGTACAGCGTAAATGGCCCTCTCTGTGGAAAGAGGCAAATGTAGTCCCTGTTCACAAAATGAAGAGCAGAGCAGAAATCAGCAACTATAGACCAGCGTCAATCTTGTCAATCTCCGGTAAGATCCTTGAGACAATAATCTCAAAACAAATGAGAGAGTTTTTTGACTACCACTCACTACTTTGTGTTCGTCAATATGGCTTCAAGAAAGGTTACTCTGCTGCTGATCTGATGTTAAACCTCTCCACTAAGTGGCACCAGTCACTGGATGAATCCAAAGTCAGCTGTGTGGTAGCAATGAACATTGCTGGTGCTTTCGACCGGGTGTGGCACCAGGGCCTCTAAGCAAAACTTCAAGCACTGGGAATTGCAGGCTCTACGCTATGTCTCCTCAGTGATTACCTTCATGGTAAATCTCTAAGGGTAGTTCTCAATGGAACAGAATCAGCAAGACATCCTATTGGGGCAAAGTGTTCCACAAGGAAGCGTGCTGGGACTATTGTTATGGAATGTCTACTTCAATGACCCTCCTCATCTCATCCCAGAATCACATGCATATGCAGACGACTGTACACTGACATTCACTTATCCAAGAGAAGAAATGCCAGCTGGTCTAAGCTACATCAATCACCAGCTAAGGGCTATAACAGCTTGGGGAAATAGATGACAAGTAACATTTGCACCTGAGACAACGTAAATGATGATGGTCTCTAGGCACCATGATGGTAATGCTGGTGCAGTAGTAAGGATGAATAGGAGGGTGTTGGCACCTGGAGAAGAAGTTGATATCCTTGGGGTGAAATTTGACTCCAAACTAACCATGAAGAACCATGTTGTAAATCTTGCAAACAAGGCAGCTAGGAAGCTTATAGCACTTCGCCGTATCTCGCATCTGCTTGACAGTAGGGGTTGCAAGATTCTGTATGAGGCACAAGTACGCTCACACCTCGAGTATGCTCCACTTTCTTGGGTTGCCTGCCCCCCCCCCCAATATCGTCAAAGTATCACACTTGGATCCACTTCGAGGACAGCGTGAAACAAGCTTTTATTCCACAAGACGGGCAGAAAGCAGCAACTTCACTCTGGCTGTACCCTTCTCCAGAACATCACTTCACCTGAGAACATTTATTCCTATGAAGACTCGAGTCTGGAGCATGTTTGTACAGCATAATGACATCAACGAAATAAAGACAGTTGGTCAAATGAAATCACTGGAACACAGATAGTTTCAACTTCATACTGTTCTATTTTTGTATGACTCATAATAATAAAATGGCTTTCAAATGAACTGATATATGTGATAGTTCTTAGTATATAAATAAAATTGGTAACCTTAACCTAACCTCATAAAACCCAGTGTAAACAAAGAGTGAGTGAGAGAGAGAGAGAGAGAGAGAGAGAGAGAGAGAGAGAGAGAGAGAGAGAGAGAGAGAGAGAGAGAGAGAGAGAGACATGTTCTCGGAACAAACCAGCAGGATCTCTGAATTAGTGAACACTCTCACACGTCACCCAGTCAGCTACTCCTATCCCAGCCCAGCAGGTGGTATTGTGCCTTATACAAGACCACAGACCTACATCCCTGCAGCTTCCTCAGTACCCTACCTCTCTCAAGGGCAGGCACCTTACTTGCCTTATACACCCACCACCTCAAGCTGACCACATTATGAGGAGCCAGTCTATCAGCATCCTGTCGGGTAACATTAGAGGTTTCATTACTAATGTTTGAGAGCTCACACATAATTTTGTGAACACTCGACATCCCGACATGATAGCTGTTGTTGAAACATTTTTGGATGACAGGACTCCAGAAAATTATGCAAGAATTGTTGGCTACACCTTATGGATGAGAAGAGACGGGCAAGTGCAAGGAGGAGGTGTTGCTGTGTGCTCCTATAAAAGTGTTCATGCCCAGCACATTGATGTTGCCACCCCTACTCATCTTGAAATGATGTTCTTCAAGCTCTGCATGAAAACTAGTACCTCTGTACTAGCATGTGCAATGTACAGACCTCAGTGGCAACATGCAGACCCCATCAGCTTCCTAATGGAAAATATGGACTCCCTTCTGCTACAACACAACTGTCAACATATAATTGTTGGTAACCTCAACCAACACCTTATGCATAGGGACTTTGATGACCTTCTTGCAGTATTTGACATGAGAAACTTTGTTGATTTCTCTACTCACATCTCTGGCTCCCCCCTAGACCCAGTAGTGAGTGATCTGGCAGAAGGTATAGTCACTTGTCAACCCCTCGGCTACGTTGGATCATCTGACTTCAAGGCTGTTTTTACGACACTTAAGATCCCAACAGCATAATGAGGAGTCCACACGCACAACCTGGCTATGGGAAAGAAGTAATTGGCCAGCCCTTTGCTCTGAGCTCGCCACCACCGATTGGAATGCTCTTCTCCAAGGGGATGTTGACAACCAAGTGAAAGCCTTCACTGGACACATCCTTAATATACAACAAGAACACATTCCTCACCGGCAATATGTGACGAAGCCTACAGATTGTAGAGAGGGTGCTACTGCTAAGTACAAAGCATGGCGAACGTATAAGAGACATCCTACCACATATAACAGGAACTTGCACAGACAAGCCGGTAGGAATATGGGTGACATTCAAAAGTGTGCCATTGCTAAATGGGAGGTGGACACAAAAAGAAAGCTAGCATCATGAAGGGTAGGCTCCAAAACCTGGTGGTCCCTGGACAAGGTTATCTGCCTGATGAACTCATTCCACCTCTAAATCGACAGGATGGGAGCATCTCTACTAGTAGTCAAGAGAAGGCGGACCTCTTTGCCGAACACTTTGCTACTAAAATGCAAGTTCGTGATCCAGCGCTGGACCCTCCTTGGCTAGCTCCAAGAACTGTGTCAAAACTGTCAGTGGTGACAACAAGGCGGGAGGAGGTGCATTTCTTTCTTAAATCGCTTGACCAAGAAAAGGTTGTGGGCCCAGACAAGTTGAGCCCAAGATTGCTGAGAAGATGTGCAGACCAGCTAGCAGCACCTCCAACTCGCATCTTTCAGCAGTACCTAGTACAGTGTAAATGGCCCTCTCTGTGGAAAGAGGAAAATGTAGTCCCTGTTCACAAAAAGAAGAGCAGAGCAGAAATCAGCAACTACAGACCAATGTCACTCCTGTCAATCTCTGGTAAGATCCTTGAGACAATAATCTCAAGACAAATGACAGAGTTTTTTGACTACCACTCACTACTTTGTGATCGTCAATATGGCTTCAGGAAAGGTTACTCTGCTGCTGATCTGTTGTTAAACCTCTCCACTAAGTGGCACCAGTGACTGGTAGCACTGTTAGCACTGGACATTGCTGGTGCTTTCGACCGGGTGTGGCACCAGGGCCTCTTTGCAAAACTTCAAGCACTGGGAATTGCAGGCTCTATGCTATGTCTCCTCAGTGATTACATTCATGTTAAATCTCTAAGGGTAGTTCTCAATGGAACGGAATCAGCAAGACATCCTATTGGGGCAAGTGTTCGACAAGGAAGCATGCTGGGACCATTGTTATGGAATGTCTACTTCAACGACCTTCTTCATCTCATCCCAGAATCCCATGCATATGCAAACGTCTGTACACTGACATTCACTTATCCAAGAGAAGAAATGCCAGCTGCTCTAAGCTACATCAATCACGAATACAACGTGGTGACCCATCGCACAACCTCCTCTCCAAAACCCTGTTTCCACAAAGTTACCCTCAACATCTCCCTATTCACACATTCATATGCTTCTTTCCAATCTATACCCAAGATGCCCCCCATTTGGCAGCTCTATAAAAAATCCCTGATCCTCCCATGTCCAGCACGCATACTCCGTCCAGGTATACCAAACTGTCCCCGATGTATAACCCTTTCAATTGCCCTCTTCAGCCTATTACCCAAAACTTTCGCAAAAAATTTGTAATCCGCACACATAAGGGAGATTGCCCGATATGCACTCAACGTCCTTCCCCCCCTTTCTTGGGCACTAAAACAATAACCTCCATACCTTGCGACGCTCCCAACACCCCTCCCTCCTTCATACCATTTAACAACGCCACCAGACAAGTCTTCATGCAATCCCAATGTGCCAAATAGAAATCATTAGGTATCCCATCAATCCCCAGAGCTTTACCTCTATTCATTTCAGTCACAGCCTCCTCCACCTCCCTCTTATTAATCACTCTCCCTGGCTCCATGTGCTCTTTCTCACCTAAAACATTCATTATTACATCACCACACAATGCCTTCTCCCTGGCACTGCCCACCCCCTGCCGCATTTTTTCCTGAAACCAATGGTCCACATAATGACTCATGTTTTCCGACGTGCATAGCATCTGCCCCCTCTGATATCCCCCAACATTCTCACACACCTCCAAAGTCATCATCGTGGTCGCCTGTTGCCTTTCCCTAAACCGGCGCAAAATACAACCCGAGGGTTTGTCACCCCAAAGCACCTCCTCTTACCCCGCCCTAACACGTATGACATCAAAACGCTCATTCTGTAAGTAACTTAACCTACCCCGAAGGTCTGCAATTTCCCCATACCGATTACCCACTTCTCCCTCATAACAAGCATTCAGCTGCCCCTCTAGGTACTTTTGCAACCCGAACCTCCACCCTGCCTCCTCTCTACCCTTAGTTCTATAATACGCCTGAATTCATGGCTTGGCCTTCAACTCCCACCAATCCAACACGCCCACCCCTTGATCCCTAGCCCCCCAGAAAGGTTCCCACCAATCTCTGAAAGACGTTCCCTCTCCCCCTGCAGTAAGGAGCCGCACATTCAGTTTCCAATATCCCGAGTATCTCCGTACCATACCAAACCATGCCAGTTCTGCCATAACTGCTCGGTGATCCAAAAACCCGACATCGATAGTTTGTACCCATTCGACTGTAATCCCCGTAGTTACATATATTCGATCCAATCTCCTCTCCTCACAAACGTGTGCTCTACCCATCCCCCGTCCCTCCCCACCACATCAGATACCCCAGCATCCCGCAGCACATCTGATAACACCCCGAGCACACAACCTGAACCACGCGGCTCCACATCTTTATGCCTGATAACACAATTCCAATCTCTTCCCAGGATGGCGATCATGGGCAAACCCCGCAAAAGAAATAACAAAACATCTCTCAAAAAATCCACCTTTACCTGTCTAAACCCTTCTGCCGGCATATACACACCCAAAAAATAAACCCGGACCTCCCCCCGATCCCCTCCACCCTCACCACCCTCCCTTCCCCCTCCTCTCAGGCAAGGACTTGAAAGGGGCTAGACTCCTTTACCGCCACCGCCACCCAACCTTTTAGCCTCAATGAACTGCCTACAAACATTCGATAACCTTTCAACCTTAACTCGTATCCATACTTATAATTATATTCCTGAGTAAAACATACATCCACATCAAACCACCGCAAAACACTCTAACCATGCATGTTTCACTTCAGCCCTAAGGCCATTGACATTAATAGTTACACACTTGAAAGCTTCAACAAAGGGAGCTTTTCCCTATGCTTCTGGGTCTTACCCTGTCCTCTTTTAAAAAAACTCGAACCATCTCATGCACTCTTTCCCTCCTAACCCTCCTCCCTCCCTTGTGCACTCCTCAACCCCGACCTAGCTACATCCCCTGACAACTTCTTACCAGGCCTCTGGGCCGGCATGAGAACCTCATCACCTGATAACTCCCCAGCCAGTTTCCTAGAGCTGCTTCCCAGCTCCATCTTGACATTCTCACCAGGCTCATGGACCTCAGCCTCCACCTGCAGTCGTTGCAAACCATCAGACTTAGTATCCAAACACCCTGGTCCCTCCCCCAGGTCCACAGAGCCAAGCTGGGAATCCGTCCTCACAGCAGAGAAAACGTTCGACGGCTCGTTCAGTAAGTTGTTGATCACGTCCTGTAGGAGGAGGTCCAAGGGCTCCTGGAGTGAACTAGATATCCCCTGCACCTCTGCCGTTGTCGCATGTCAAATCCCCTCTCCCGAGGGGCCACCCAATGCCTCTGTCAGTGTCACACAATGTTCCCCAATTCCTTCAACCTCATCTGCCCAAGTCATCCGTCCAGCACCTGCCACAAGCACCGATGAGGAACACTTCAAAGGGGTTGACACCACCGATGTTGCCAAAGCTGTCGAATGTCTTGGAGCCATCTTTCCACACTCTGCTGTCATGTGATCAAATCCTCCTCACATGCGACATGTTCACCGTTGTCCAGCATAAGTGACATATACCTGCATCCTGAATTCTTCCAGAACGACATAGGAGGGAATGGCCCTCCTCAACGCCATCTTCAATGTGAAAGAACCTTCAGGCAGTCCAGCATAGAGCCCATCCTTCCATCTACCCAACGTCGCCGTATGCACTTCACCATAAACCTTGAATGCCTCACTAACATCAACAGCATCCGCCTCAAAGGGGACGTTACGAATCCTTACCCAGGTGTATGTGCGGGAAGCATCCCTCAGACGTACCCCCATCCCCGAAGTCACAGAAAGGCACTTCTACTGATATAAAGCCACCGTCCATTCATAGGCAGCCGCAGAACAAAACTTAATGAAGATTCGTGTAGTTCCATTTAGCGCTATGCCATGCAGCTCATCATTACCAATACTGATGATCTCCGGGAGCATTGCAGAAGCCATGGACGGGTAAATCGCACCCTTTACGATGTCAATAAACACTGTATTGCTGCACCGTCTGCCACCGGTAGCCATCTTGGAAGAAAACAGGAAAACAGCGCAGGAAAACCAACTGAAACAGGAGTGTCTGTGCAGCAGGTCCACATGGCCTGAGAGCGATGAGGACAATTACCTATTAGGATTATAGTTTCCTATAATCCCTCTCTCGTAGTGCAGTTATTTTCGTGATGTATGTCAAAGTGAAACAGTTAATTGATACTCTGACTTTGTCAGAGTTGAGTACATTAAAGCTTCAGACGTGTTGGTGAGTAGCCAAATATATCGGTGTGACGTATAACAGGAATTACATCGCAGAAACTGTCAGAGCATTAATTAAAGATATATTGTTTCCTGCTCATGCAGAGATGTCTGATTATGATTCAGATACAGAGAGCATAGTATCGCTATTAGAAAGTATGACTCTATTTGATGACGTAGAAGAGAGAGCAACTACGGCAGAAATGTCTGAGTCTAGTGTAACTCCGTTCTCGCTCGAACCATCTCACCAGATTAAAAAAATAGTACAGAGTGTAGCTGGTAGTATGACTCAGCCTCATACTAGTACCATGTATGCTACACCTGTATCTATTTATCCTAGACCAGATCTAGACTCTCTAGGGATGGCTGGACAAGGTGCCCGACCTAAGGACCGTCCAGACTCATTCGTTAATTTCCTTACTCCTCCGTTACCTACTGGATCTATCTCTGAGGAACAATTTGAGAGGATGGAACACCTCATTATGTTGCAGACTGCACAAATAGAGGCACAGAGGAAATTGAACGAAGAAGATTTCCAGAGAGAAAATTTTCATCTCGGAAGACAACAGACTGATAGATCTGACAAAGTTGATAAATCTGTTAGCACAACATAGGACACATTTAATGTGCAGAAAGCTGTGTCAATGGTTCCTAAGTTTTTTTGAGAGTGACTTAGACACCTATTTTGATGTGTTTGAGAACCAGGCACGTGCTATGAACTGGCCACGTAAGCACTGGGCTACCTTGTTGCACACAGCTTTGACAGGAAGAGCTCAAACTTGTACTGCTGCTTTACCATTTGCCAAGTACATTAGTTATGACACTGTCAAGGAAACTATTCTAGAGACATATAACTTGTTATCCATAAGTTATTGATGTGCATTTCATATGTTACAACGACGACAAGATCAAACTTGTGTAGAGTTTGCTCGTAAGAAAAAAATTGCATTTGAGAGGTGGTGTAGAGCCGCTAAGAGTAATAACTACGACAGTCTAGTTCAGTTGTTACTACACGAAGAATTTTACAACTGTATGTCTGCTGACATACAAGAATATCTGATCGATCATACGGCCTCGGATATTCTGGAAACTGCAGCATTAGCATACAATTACGAGATTTCTCACAAACTTGTACGTACTAAAACACAGAGAAACAAGGTAACTAAAAATTGTCCTAGAAGTTAGCAACCTAAATCAGCTGTTCAGTACCGGCCTGATGTACCTGCTACTGTAACTTCTCATACCTTTACCAGGAAAACTCACAATCCTGAATCTGTCTCTATGGTTAGACAGAAATCTAATACCGAAAAGAAGAAAGTTAAATTTACCTATTGTAACAGAAAAGGTTAGGTAGTAGGTTGGTAGACAGCAACCACCCAGGGAAGTACTACCGTCCTGCCAGATGACTGTGAAACAGAAACCTGTAACTGTTTTGCATGATGGTAGGATTGCTGGTTTCCTTTTCTGTCTCATAAACACGCTAGATAACAGGGATATCTTGCAACTCCTACTTACACTTTGGTCACACTTGACAGACATGCACATGCATATATATATACATACATCTAGGTTTTTCTCCTTTTTCTAAATAGCTCTTGTTCTTCTGTATTTCTTCTATTGTCCATGAGGAAGTGGAAAAGAATCTTTCCTCCGTAAGCCATGCGTGTCGTATGAGGCGACTAAAATGCCGGGAGCAATGGGCTAGTAACCCCTTCTCCTGTAGACACTTACTAAAAAAGAGAAGAAGAAAAACTTTATAAAACTGGGATGCTTAAATGTGCGTGGATGTAGTGCGGATGACAAGAAACAGATGATTGCTGATGTTATGAATGAAAAGAAGTTGGATGTCCTGGCCCTAAGCGAAACAAAGCTGAAGGGGGTAGGAGAGTTTCAGTGGGGGGAAATAAATGGGATTAAATCGGGAGTATCTGAGAGAGTTAGAGCAAAGGAAGGGGTAGCAGTAATGTTAAATGATCAGTTATGGAAAGAGAAAAGAGAATATGAATGTGTAAATTCAAGAATTATGTGGATTAAAGTAAGGGTTGGATGCGAGAAGTGGGTCATAATAAGCGTGTATGCACCTGGAGAAGAGAGGAATGCAGAGGAGAGAGAGAGATTTTGGGAGATGTTAAGTGAATGTATAGGAGCCTTTGAACCAAGTGAGAGAGTAATTGTGGTAGGGGACCTGAATGCTAAAGTGGGAGAAACTTTTAGAGAGGGTGTGGTAGGTAAGTTTGGGGTGCCAGGTGTAAATGATAATGGGAGCCCTTTGATTGAACTTTGTATAGAAAGGGGTTTAGTTATAGGTAATACATATTTTAAGAAAAAGAGGATAAATAAGTATACAAGGTATGATGTAGGGCGAAATGACAGTAGTTTGTTGGATTATGTATTAGTAGATAAAAGACTGTTGAGTAGACTTCAGGATGTACATGATTATAGAGGGGCCACAGATATATCAGATCACTTTCTAGTTGTAGCTACACTGAGAGTAAAAGGTAGATGGGATACAAGGAGAATAGAAGCATCAGGGAAGAGAGAGGTGAAGGTTTATAAACTAAAAGAGGAGGCAGTTAGGGTAAGATATAAACAGCTATTGGAGGATAGATGGGCTAATGAGAGCATAGGCAATGGGGTCGAAGAGGTATGGGGAAGGTTTAAAAATGTAGTGTTAGAGTGTTCAGCAGAAGTTTGTGGTTACAGGAAAGTGGGTGCGGGAGGGAAGAGGAGCGATTGGTGGAATGATGATGTAAAGAGAGTAGTAAGGGAGAAAAAGTTAGCATATGAGAAGTTTTTACAAAGTAGAAGTGATGCAAGGAGGGAAGAGTATATGGAGAAAAAGAGAGAGGTTAAGAGAGTGGTGAAGCAATGTAAAAAGAGAGCAAATGAGAGAGTGGGTGAGATGTTATCAACAAATTTTGTTGAAAATAAGAAAAAGTTTTGGAGTGAGATTAACAAGTTAAGAAAGCCTAGAGAACAAATGGATTTGTCAGTTAAAAATAGGAGAGGAGAGTTATTAAATGGAGAGTTAGAGGTATTGGGAAGAACATAAGAATGTAGGAACACTGCTAAATCTAAATTTATCCAACTTAAATCCATTATTCCTGGTTCTTACCTGGTTCGACACCCTCAGTACTTTATTAATGTCTCCCTTGTTTATGCCCGTCATCCACTTATACACTTCAATGATATCTCCCCTCATTCTACGCCTCTCCAGAGAGTGGAGATTTAAGGCTTTAAGTCTATCTTCATACGGGAGGTTCCTTACACAGTAAATCATTTTAGTCATTCTTCTCTGTATGTTCTCTAATGAGTCTATGTCCATCCTGTAGTAAGGGGACCAAAACTGAGCAGCATAATCTAAATGAGGCCTCACTAGTGATGTATAGAGCTGTAAAATAACTTTTGGACTTCTGTTACTTATACTTCTTGAGATAAATCCAAGTAATCTGTTGGCCTTGTTGCGCACACTGAGGCACTGCTGTCTTGGCTTTAGATTTCTGCTTACCATGACTCCCAAGTCTTTTTCACATTCTGTATGACCAAGCTCTACTTCACCTAGATTATAGCTTCGAGGGTTATTTTCATTACCAAGGGCAAGTACCTTACACTTATCCACATTAAACTTCATCTGCCATTTCTCAGACCAAGACATTAATTTGTTCAAATCGTCCTGGAGTTCATTGATATCCTCCTCAGAGTGAATTATACGGCCTATCTTTGTATCATCAGCAAACTTACTCATGTCACTAGTAATCCCTTCATCAAGGTCATTAATGTAAATTATGAACAAGAGAGGGCCTAAAACTGATCCTTGTGGAACGCCACTAGTGACTAATCCCCATTCAGATTTCACTCCATTAATGGTAACTCTCTGCTTTCTATTGGTAAGCCATGCCTCAATCCATGCTAGAACTTTACCTCCTATACCATGAGCTGCCACTTTTCTTAAGAGTCTCTTGTGAGGTACTCTGTCGAAGGCTTTACTAAAATCCAAATAAACAATATCATATTCCTTATCACTGTCAACTGCCTCAAATGTTCTATTGAAGAACGTCAGTAAGTTTGTCAGGCAGGAACGACCTCTCGTGAATCCATGCTGAGATTCATTTATCAAGTTATGCTCTTCAAGGTGACTTCTGATAATGTCAGCTATAATTGATTCTAATAACTTGCCCACTATAGATGTCAGGCTTATTGGACGGTAATTTGAAGGAGTGGACTTATCCCCTGATTTGAATATAGGAACCACATTAGCCATCTTCCACATCTCTGGCACAACACTGGTAAGGATGGACGCATTGAATACACTCGTTAATGGCTGACTAAGCTCCATCTTGCATTCCTTAAGTACCCTTGAAAACAACTCATCGGGTCCCGGGGACTTATTTTGTTTCAGTTTGTCTATCTGTTTAATAACCATGTCCCTCGTGACAGTAATATTAGTTAACTTAAATTCATCAGGAACTAAATAATTGTTAATTACTGGAATCTCATTTACATCTTCCTGTGTAAAAACTGACAAAAAATAGTCATTAAATAAGGAACACATTTCCAGTTCATTATCCGTCAGCTGTCCATTCCCAGATTTCAGAGGTCCTACTTTTTCCTTCACCTTCGTCCTATACACTTGAAAGAACCCCTTTGGATTAGTCTTTGATTCATTAGCAACTCTAATTTCATAGTCACGTTTAGCCTTTCTAATCGCCTTTTTTACTTCTCTTTTAAGCTGAACATATTGGTCAGTAAGGTTAACCTCTCCTCTTCTGATGCGCCTATAAATTCCCCTTTTCTCCCCTAATAGATGCTTTAGCCTCCTGTTAACCCATTTGGGATCGTTATTATTAGACCTAATTTCTCTCTGGGGAATGTATATACTCTGGGCACTGTGTACATTATTAAGAAAACAATCATAAAAGCAGATCCCTTCATATTCATAAGTATGATTATCGTCAATAAAATCATTAGCTAGATAACCCCAATCAAGATTAGACAGATGTTCCCTAAGTCCATTATAATCGGCAGAACGAAAATCGGGGATTTTTACTGTATTATCATTATTCTTGCATTCCCAATTAATGCTAAAGGTGATGGATTTGTGATCACTTGCGCCAAGCTCTTCAGTGATCTCCAGATTATTCACGAGTGTTTCCTTATTTGACAAGACTAGGTCTAGCAAATTATTACCCCTGGTAGGTTCAGTTACACTCTGTTTCAGAAAACAGTCCTGAACTGTTTCCATGAAGTCACTGGACTCTAGATTACCTGTCAAAGAATTCCAGTCAATTTGGCTAAAGTTAAAGTCCCCTACTATGACTACGTTACTGTGTCCAGAAGCCCTAACAATTTCGTCCCAAAGAAGTCTCCCTCTATCGTGATCCAAGCCTGGAGGTCGGTATATTACACCTAGAATTAGTTTTTCTTGACCCTCCACGAACTCTACCCAAACAGACTCTGTTACTGCTCCATCTATTTTTATACCTTTTTTTATGCAACAATTAATATTTTCTCGAACATACAATGCAACTCCTCCCCCCTTCCCATTACATCTATCCACATTGAATAACTTAAATCCCTGAATATTACACTCAGCAGTCATATCCCGACTCTTTAAATCATACCACGTTTCAGTTAATGCAATGATATCAAAGTTCCCAGCACATGCTACCAAACGTAGTTCATTAATTTTATTTCTTGCACTTCGACTGTTAGCATAAAATACCATCATATGTTTTTTCTTCTGCACATTTTTCCTATTCATCTTTGTTTTTACACAATTTCTGAAATTATCATTACCCAGAGTTACTCCATGACAGTTACTATTAAGATTCTTAATATCAGAGCATAAGTCAATATATCCATATTCATTATTAATCATTTCAAAACCCATACCTCTAACTAATCCTAGTTTAAAGTCCTAACAACCCCCTCAACTGAGTTAGCAAGAAAACCCACACCTGCCCTGGATAAGTGAACCCCATCCCTGGCATACATGTCATTTCGGCCATAGAAGTTGTCCCAGTTGTCAATGAATGGTACTGCATTATCCTTACAGTGTTTATCCAGCCAACAATTAATACCAATTGCTCTGGACAACCATTCATTACCAACACCTCTTCTTGGCAAAATGCCACATATAACAGGGCGCCCCCCCTTCTTCCTAATCATGTCTATAGCTGTCCTGAACTTTCTAACTAAATCCTCACTTCTACGCTTGCCTACATCATTGCCTCCAGCACTGAGGCAAATAATAGGATTGATCCCATTACCGTTCATGATGTTGTCAAGCCGGCTAACAATGTCCTCCATCCCAGCCCCAGGAAAGCATACCCTTTGTCTCCTACTCCTGTCCTTCAAGCAGAATGCCCTATCCATGTATCTAACCTGGCTATCCCCAACAACAACAATATTCTTACCTTCCTTGTTGTCGTTCGTCGTGACGATCCCAGTAGTAGACTCACATTCGTCGGGTAGCACCGAGAATGCGTTGGAGGTTTCCACGGGAGTTTCCACAGCAGTCTCTTTCTTCTTCATCGTTTCTGGCTTTCCATTCGTCTTCTTGATCGTCAACTTCGTCGTCCCCTGCTGTCCAACCACTGACCACGATCCCTTCTTGACCTGAGGACTCGAAACAGGAGGACTACTACGAATCCTCTTGTTTTCCTCGGTCAATCGCCGTATCTCCATCTTCGCTGCCCTCAATTCTTCCTTAAGTTGCTGGTAAAGTTGCTCGATGGAGGGCATCTTGGTTCAGTCCACGGGAGCAAACAAGACACTTCTTCACAGAGTTAAGTACAGGTCAGCACTCAAAGTACAGGTCACCACTCAAGAGCACACAAACAGGTCTTCACTGAGCTAAGTACACGTCACCACTGAGCTAAGTACACGTCAACACTGAGCTAAGTACACGTCACCACCAACCTTGCATTTATCTACATTGAACTGCATCTGCCACTTTTCTGACCAAGAGTAGAGTTTGTCTAAATTCTCCTGAAGTTCCCTAACATCTACGTTTGAATCAATTATCCTACCTATCTTCGTGTCATCGGCGAATTTGCTCATATCACTAGTAATTCCTTCATCAAGATCATTGATATATATTATAAACAACAACGGGCCCAAGACTGATCCCTGTGGAACGCCACTTGTTACTGATCCCCACTCGGATTTAACCCCATTTATGGACACTCTTTGCTTCCTGTCTGTGAGCCATGATTCGATCCACGAGAGCACCCTTCCCCCAATGCCATGAGCTGCTACTTTCTTCAACAGTCTTTGGTGCGGAACTCTATCAAATGCCTTACTAAAATCTAAGTAAATAATATCAAATTCTTTATCGTGGTCAACAGCCTCAAAAGCTTTACTGAAGAAAGTTAATAAATTAGTTAGACAAGACCGGCCTCTTGTGAATCCATGCTGAGTATCATTAATCAAGCTATGCTTATCGAGATGGCTTCTTATAATCTCAGCTATAATTGACTCTAGTAATTTGCCTACAATTGAGGTCAGGCTTATTGGGCGGTAATTTGATGGTAACGACTTGTCCCCTGTTTTAAAAATAGGAATTACATTAGCCATCTTCCACATATCAGACACTGCACCTGTTTGAAGAGATAAATTAAAAATATTAGTTAATGGTTCACAGACTTCCATTTTGCATTCCTTTAGAACCCTTGAAAAAACCTCATCAGGACCCGGTGACTTATTTTGCTTCAGTCTGTCTATCTGCTTCACAACCATTTCACTAGTGACTGTGATGTTACATAATTTATCTTCTTCTGATCCACTATAAAAATTAATTACCGGAATATTATTAGTGTCTTCCTGTGTAAAAACCGAGAGAAAATAATTATTTAAAATCGAGCACATTTCATTCTCTTTGTCAGTAAGATGCCCATAGTTATTTTTAAGGGGACCTATCTTATCTCTGACTTTTGTTCTATAGACCTGGAAAAAACTTTTTGGGTTAGTTTTAGAATCCCTAGCAACTTTAATTTCATAGTCCCTTTTAGCTTTTCTTATCCCCTTTTTAATGTCCCTCTTAATGTCAATATACTGATTCATAAGATGACCCTCGCCTCTTTTGATACGCCTATAAATTCCTTTCTTATGCCCTAGTAGATATTTCAGCCTATTATTCATCCATTTTGGGTCATTTCTATTTGATCTAATTTCCTTATAAGGGATAAACGTTCTTTGAGCAGCATGTATTGTGTTCAGAAAACTGTCATATTGATAGCTCTCTTCGTTACCCCAGTCAACAGATGATAAGTGTTCTCTAAGCCCATCGTAATCTGCTAAGCGAAAATCTGGGACTGTTACTGAGTTATCCCTACTATCATACTTCCATTCAATTCTACATGTAATTGATTTGTGGTCGCTAGCACCCAGTTCCTCTGAAACTTCTAAATTATTAACAAGGGATTCATTGTTTGCCAGAACTAAGTCAAGCAGGTTATTACCCCTTGTAGGTTCTGTCACAAACTGCTTCAAAAAACAATCCTGAACTACTTCTAAGAAATCGTATGATTCTAAATTCCCAGTCAAGAAATTCCAATCAATATGACTAAAGTTAAAGTCTCCTAGAATTACTACATTATCGTGCCTTGTGGCCCTAACAATTTCCTCCCATAGTAGTCTCCCCTGGTCCCTATCTAAATTTGGGGGACGGTATATCACACCTAAAATTAATTTTTCATGCCCCTCTGAAAATTCTATCCAAACAGACTCTGTATGTGTTACTTCAGACTTAATACCCGTTTTTATGCAACAGTTCAAGCGATCTCGGACATACAATGCCACCCCACCCCCCTTCCCGATACTTCTATCTACTTGGAACAATTTAAAACCCTGAATGTGACATTCTGCAGGCATGTCCCGACTTTTTGAATTAAACCACGTCTCAGTAATGGCAAATACATCTATGTTACCTGCACTAGCAACTAGTCTCAACTCGTCCATCTTATTCCTAGCACTGCGACTATTTGTGTAATAAATATTTAATGACCCTCCTATCTCTTTACCCTTCCTGCTCCTTTCTGTTATTCCACTAAACCTATTACTGTCATTGTCAATTAGTGCCACTGGCTTTCCAATATCCTCCTCATTTTGCCTATTACTAGTTCTCCTAGTACTCATGTTACTACCCTGCGACTTCACAGTTTTCCCGCCAAAACCCATACCACTAACTATTCCTAGTTTAAAGACCTAACAGCTCCCTCCACTGCGTTGGCCAGTGCTCCCACCCCACACCTAGACAAGTGAACCCCATCCCTGGCATACATGTCATTTCTGCCATAGAAGAGGTCCCAGTTGTCAATGAATGTTACCGCATTTTCCTTACAGTATTTGTCCAGCCAGCAATTGACACCAATTGCTCTGGACAACCATTCATTTCCAACTCCTCTCCTTGGCAAAATGCCACATATGACAGGTTTCCCACCCTTCTTCCTAATTATCTCTATTGCTGACCTATACCTGCTAATCAGGTCCTCACTCCTACGTCTGCCAACATCGTTGCCTCCAGCACTGAGACAGATAATAGGATTGCTCCCATTACCTCTCATGATGTCATCCAGACGGCTAACAATATCCTTCATCCCAGCCCCAGGAAAACACACTCTCTGCCTCCTACTCCTATCCTTCAAACAGAATGCCCTATCCATGTACCTAATCTGGCTATCCCCAACAACAACAATGTTTTTACCTTCCTTGGCGTCGTCCGTAGTGATGCTCCGAGTAGTCGACTCACATTCGCCAGGTAGCATTACACCACTTGTAGAATTCGTCATGACGTTCTCGATGGTCTTCGTTGGGGTTTCTAGGGATGTCTCACTCACGTCTGCCAATGCTTCCTTGGTGCTCGTTGTGGCATTCCCAGTAGAACACTCACATTCGTCAGGTAGCACCGAGAATGAGTTGGAAGTTTCCACGGCAGTCTTCTGGTTTCTCGTTGTTTCTGCCTCTCCAACCGTTTTCTTAATCTTCAGCTTGGTTCCATGTTGCCCGGCCACTGACCAAGCTCCCCTCTTAACCTGGGGACTCACAACAGGAGGATTACTACGAATCCTCTTGTTCTCCTCCGTTAATCGCCGTATCTCCAGTTTAGCAACTCTGAGTTCTTCTCTCAGCTGCTGGTAAAGCTGCTCAAGAGAGGGCATCCTGGTTCAGATTCACAGAGAGCACACAAACAGGTCTTCACAGAGCTAAGTACACGTCACCATTCAGGGAAACCGGCAGGCCGGACTTGAGTCCTGGAGATGGGAAGTACGGTGCCTGCACTCTGAAGGAGGGGTGTTAATGTTGCAGTTTAAAAACTGTAGTGTAAAGCACCCTTCTGGCAAGACAGTGATGGAGTGAATGATGGTGAAAGTTTTTCTTTTTCGGGCCACCCTGCCTTGGTGGGAATCGGCCAGTGTGATAATAATAAAAAAAACTGAAAAGGACATGCTAGAGAGTATTGCTATAAGTTGGAAAGAGATACGAGAAGCTCTCATGCGGCTGGCGCCTCCACACAAGTCGTATCCTCTTCCATGCAACAAGGGCACCAAAATCCTAGTAATACCTCTGATCCTACTGTTTTAGGTAATATTACTCAGAATAGATGACTAGCATCAGAAAGTGTATCTGACGAAAAAATTTGTTCAGCAATGAGTCCTTACTTATCGAGAGGTAAAGTAGGACTTGAAGACTCACATCTAACTGAGATAATTACTTTCAGAAACACTGGCAGTTATCTCACATTATTAAGAGAAGATGTGCTGCATGATGTGCTGCAGAAGATGTATTGCAAGATAGATGTATTGTTAGAATCCTATGGTGGGGCTGTTATAAAAGTACCTCTGCACAAAGTTTACATTGAAACAAGCTATTATACTGGTTACATTTCAGTGGGAATATCCAGTGGTGTATTTCCCATCAGGTCAGTGGACTTGTTGATAGGGAACGATATCCTTCATGCTGGTATATGTAAGGAACCACTTGTGTTTGATAATACCACTGATGACAATTATGCCATTGAAGCTTGTAGAGAGAAGCCTATTTTATTTCCTCTCAGTGCAATTACTAGAGCTATGTCAAAGATACAACAACCATCCTTGTATCCTGTTGAGTTAGTAGATGACAATGATTTGGGCTTGAATATGTTGTTTAATGACGCTCTGCGCCCAGGATCATTAACACTGACTCCCCCCTGTCATCAACCTAGTCAGGATACAACTGACTCATGATGATTTAATCAAGGATCAGTTTGTTGATCAGTCACTGGAAAGACTGAGAGATATAGCAGTTAGTGAAAGAGAAGCAAAGGATCTCGATAATTGTTACAATTATAGTAACGGTGTACTGATGGAGAAAAATACATAAAAGTTGTCAGCTGATAGTGTTTCCACCACAGTCAAGCATCTCGTAGTGTTACCAGTTACATTTCGTGAACAAGCCATTGATTTTGCTCACAATAGTCCCATAGGAGGACATCTGGGTGTCAAGAAGACACTCGGTAAACTGGCAAAACATTTTACTTGGCCAAAAATGAAGGAAACAGTAGCTGATCATGTGCGACGCTGCCACGTCTGTCAAGTGACAGGCAAGCCAGCACACACACCTCCACCTGCACCTCTCATTCCTATCACCGTGGATGGTGAACCATTCTCACGCCTTATTATTGATTGTGTTGGTCCTTTGCCTAGAACCAAACTGGGGAACCAATACTTATTTACTATTATGGATGCTGCAACACGCTATCCCAAAGCTATTCATATGAGAAAAATTAATGCACGTGCTATTGTAAGAGCGCTGATGGAATTTTTCTCCCAGGTTGGATTGCCACGAGAGATACAATCAGATCAGGGATCTAACTTCACTTCTAAGATCTTTCGAGAAGCATTATCCCACCTAGGAATAAAGTCTGTACTTTCAACCAGTTATCATCCACAGTCACAAGGTGCTCTAGAGAGATTTCATCAGACATTGAAGTCCATGATGAGAGCTTATTGTGGACATTTTTTCTAGAGACAGGGATGAAGGTATATATACCTTTTCTTCTGCTTGCTATGAGAGAAAGTGAGCAAGAAAGTCTCGGGTTTAGTTAATATTCGGACACCAAGTGCGTGGTCCTCTTGCAGTGTTGAAAGACGTGTGGACAGGAAAATCAAATCCATCATTGAGTACTTCACCTTCATTAATGCAGCGACATTTGACAGCCGCTAGAGAGCTAGTTTCGAAAAACCTAGTTTCAGCCCAAGCTAGAATGAAGCAACATTATGACAAGCGTGCTGTCTCTCGTTCTTTTAAAGCAGGAGAGAAGGTGATGGCTCGGAAATTAGTACCAGGTCATGCTCTATAAGCCAGGTATGATGGTCCCCTGGAAGTAGTGAAAAAGCTTAGCGACGTAAATTATTTGGTACGCACGCCTGGGAAGAAGAAATCCAATCATGTGTACCATGTTAACCAGCACAAGACATACTACGCTAGTCCTCTACCTACTGCACCTATTCTTCCTAGGGCAGAAGAAGAAAACGTCAGTCTGCCTGACATCTCCAGAGGTATAGAGGTGCGTTTAGAAAATTCAGTGACTTTACAATCACTAGACAATTTTCTTAGTAACCTTGGGATTGATAAAGCTGGTGATATTAAAAACATGATTTTGCAGTTCTCTGAATTGTTCAGTGATGTTCCTAAACGTTGTACTCAGGGTGTACATGACGTTGATGTACAGGGAGCATCACCCAATAAGAAATCACCATATAGGATGAGTCCAACGAAGCATAAAGCATTGAGAGAAGAAGTTGATTTTGTTATCTCACGGACTTATTGAGGGCAGTAAAAGTCCATGGGCATCTCAATGTATTTTAGTGCCTAAACCTGACGGTAGTTTCAGGATGTGCACTGATTACCGAAAAGTGAACTCTGTCACCTTGCCTGATGGTTATCCCCTACCTCGTGTGTCGTGTGTCGGGAGCCAAGTTTGTCAGCCGTTTAGATCTCTTACGAGGCTATGATCGTCCCGCTTACTGAACGTGCTCAAGAAATATCTGCTTTTACTGTTCAAGATGGATTGTTTAACTACCTCGTCACCCCCTTTGGCCTGTGTACCGTGGCTTCTTCATTCCAATGTATAATCAACGAGTTGACCCACAACTTGGAGTAGAAGCCTACCTTGACGACTTAGTGGTGTGCAGTGACGAGTGGGAACAACACTTGATGCGTCTCAGAGCATTGTTTGAGAGACTGGCACACTACAACTTCACTGTTAACTTGGCTAAATGTAGTTTTGGTCAAGCCAAAATTACCTATCTAGGCTTTTGTATCGGCCAAGGTGAGGTTGCTCCTGTTGAGGCTAAGGTTCGTGCTATTTCTGCATTTCCAGTGCCACAGGATATGAAGGGTGTACAGAGATTCCTGGGCATGGCAGGATATTATTGCAGGTTCTGTCCAAACTTTTCTCAGATTGCTGTCCTCTCACTGAGCTTACTTTTTTTATATTTTTATTTAAGAACACAGTATACAATCTACATGTTGTTATACATAAAGCTTAACAAAAAAAGCTCAACACTGAGAAAAAACAAGCCTAATTAGGAATGAAACAGAAGAACCTACACATGAGCATTCCTTAACAAAAAAACTACAAAACAAAACCTGTTACACTTATGCATATTTTGTATAAAAACTTTATATACAAAACATTAAGTATACACCAAATCATTTCTCATACAATTATTTTGTATAGTAACATATTACGTACATAGATTCTCGAAAACTAAAACCCCCTGACAATGTTTTCGAGGAGACTAAATCGTACTCCCCACACCCCATATAACCCAAATACACATCATATGGAACTTTGCCTACTCTAGAATAAATGATAAATAAGAAAAATTTTTCTAAGATGTGTGCCTCCTCCCATCACCCACAAGGTACACAGTATGAACAGGTGAAATATACCCTTAATCCGTGTGTATATACGTTCCTACCTCATTAACTTCCAAACAGGAAGGCATACTGAATAGGGCAATGTACAATGCCCACTCTCGTACACAGAACATTTAACATTGACAAAGTTAAATATACAGTAAATACATGAGCCTGGTGCACGCAGGCACCTCGCCCGTACTACAGTTGTTAAATAGGATAGGAATCATAACATTAATCTCTGGGGCAACAAAAAAAAACCCTGCATCTTTTACAACACAAATAATTCTTAGCTCATTATTCCCTAAAAAATTTCAGTTTGGTCCGTCTTTGAAAAGTATCGAAAGGACGCCTTGGCGAACCCACAGAAGCAAGAAAATCTTACCAAAAACCTCCACCTCTCTCACAGAAGCCCCATTTCAATAACAGAACACCCCACCCACACACACAGACTCACACAGACACGCACACAGACACACACCACACACACACCACATGCAACAACACACATTCAACACACACACTCAACACACACACATACACACACACACACAGAGGCCTTCACACAGACAGGCCTTACATCATGTTATCTCACATACACCACTAGAGCAGCCACCTCTTCTCTTCCTTACTACAATCATCTCCAAGTACTCATCACTCACCTCCAGAAACCAACCCCTTGCTGCCTTTCCCTGGCACCAACTGTAGCAGTCGTGCCACAGTCAGTCCCCGATAACTACCGGAAAAAGAGCAACCCACTGACCCCCATATAAGCTCCTATTCCTACCCACCGGCCTATAAAAACTCGCCGCTAAGGCCTTGATCCTGACATTACCCCCCACCTCCCTCATTCCCCAAGAAACATACAAAAAATCAACCATTATATACCTTAACGCCCTCGCTACCTCATTCAACACTCCTCCCACGTCTAAAAGTAAAGCCCTAAGGACCCCCACCCTTCCCCCTCCCAATAATCCAAAAACACCCCTCAACCACACCCTTACATTTTCCAAAAAAGGACAAAAGTACACCACATGGAAAGCATTTTCCACGTCACCACAATGCACACATGAAGCATCACTCACATATCCCATCTGCCTCAACACCTGTTTTGACGATAATGTCCCCATGAGGAATCTGTAGACCACTTCTCTCACCCTTGCAGGCATTCTTAGCTTTCGAAATTCCTCCCGTATTACCCTCCAATTATATGTGGGGAAGACAGCTACCCCTTGCAGCGTCTCCCGATGATACTCAACTCCCACCAGCCTCCCTATTCGCAAATGACGCACATCTCGCACTCTTAACATATACCTCAACATATCCTCACACACCTCCAGGTCCCTCCCACTCCACCAACAACGTAAGTCCCGCATCACCTCCCCCACACGCCGCCCCCAGACCCCTCCTCACTGAGGTATCTCACCTTGACGTATATTGCCCTCACCCTGGGCCCCAATGCCAACAAACCCAATCCCCCCTGACGCACCCCAGTCATTACTACGTCACGTCACAACCACGCCCTCCCATAACCCCATATATACCTTAAGGCCCTCCTCTGTATGTCTGTTACATCACAATTTCTCAAGGGATATACTGCCGCCGCTCCCCAAACCTTACTGTATACCAACGAATTCACAATCACAACCCTTTGGTGCAACTTAACATCTCTGGCCCGAAGGCCATGTAGCCTACCCACTGCCCTGTCCCTAACTGCCTCTGAATTAATCTTTCTACTGTCCTGCCTGTCCGCTGTGTACCAAATCCCACAAATCTTAATCCGTTCTATGACATTCCATCCAAACCCCTGACCCAATCTCCCGCCTACCCAGGTGCCCACCTCTAACAACATCGACTTGCTTTTGTTTACCCTCATTCCTGTTATGGCCCCAAACTTCTCGATGACTCTACCCACCCTTGAAAAATCCTCCCTTCCACTAAGTAAGATCGTCGTATCATCAATGTAACCCACAACCCCCCCCCGTCATTCCCCTCAACCCCCTCCCCACACAACTCTCGGTCTACAAGCTCATAAAATGGGCTCTGAACACAAGCAAATAATAGCTGTGAAAGTGGGCAACCCTGCCGCAAACCCCTCTCCATACGAATCCCAGAACCCAACCTACCGTTCACCTGCACACACATGATCGCCCCCGCATACAATGCATCCACCCACCCTACCACCCTGGCACTAAAACCCAGATCACACAAACTCTCACACAAAAACACCCTGTCCACACAATCATACGCATTCTCCCAATCAACCCCTAGAACCCTCCCCTCCACAGCCCTCTAAGAAATCCCTTATGCGCCCGTGTCCATCCCACATACTCCTCCCTGGAATCCCAAACTGACCTCTGTGTAATAGTGATCCGAAAACTGCCTTCATTCTATTCCCTAGAATCTTTGCGAATACCTTATAGTCTGCGCACATTAAGGAAATTGCCTGGAAAGCACTCAGTGCCAGTGCCCCTTCCTTCTTTGGTACTAATACTACTATGCCTGTACGTTGTGATTCACCCATTCTCTTTCCATCTAGCATATTTTTCAAAACCCCAACTAAACAATGCCTCATGCACCCCCAATGAGCCCTATAAAAGTCAATAGGCAAACTGTCAATGCCTGGCGCCTTACCCGTGTGCATGCTGAAGACCGCATCTGACACCTCAGCCTCACTAATATCAGCCTCCAACCCCACCCTATCCTTTTCTCCAATAGCCTTATGAAGCCCCCTACTGAAAGACGCCTGCCAGGTGCCCTGCTTCCCACCCTCTCCCCATTTTCTCCTGAGTCATTCACCTGCATAAATGCTCATACTCTCAGTGGAGATGAGGACCTCACCTTCCGGGTAATCCCCCACTCCAGCACTAGTCTCTAACTGCAATAACGTGGTCACTCTCCTATGCTCCCTAAACTTACGCAGCACATACCCAGTCGGTTTATCACCCCACAACACATCGTCCAACCCTGAATGAAAACATATCGCGTCAAAACGTTCATTATGAATCTCCTCAATCCTACCTCGAAGCAGTGCTATATCTTCCCCCTCCCCACCCCCCCCTCCCGTAACATGCCTGTAACTGTCCCTCCAAATAATTCTGCAAACCATATCTCCATCTCGCTTCCTCACGGCCCTTGACCCTATAAAAATTCGCGATCCCAGGTTTCGCCCACAACTCCCACCATTCTACAAGCTCCATAGCCCGACCCCTATCTCCCCAAAACCCATTCCACCACTCCTCAAAACCTATTCCCCCCCCTTCCCCCTGAGCAGCCACACATTCAACTTCCAATAGCCGGGGTAAATATGCACGGCACCTTCCCACGACAGATCCACTATCACTGCCCTATGGTCCGAGAAACCCACATCAAAAGTCTGCACCCTCCCGACCTCCAATCCCTTCATGATGTAAATCCTGTCTAGTCTTGCAGCATACCCCTTGCGAATGAGAATGAACGTGTGCTCCACCTTATAACCTCCTCCCCCTGCAACATCTACGACACCCACGTCCCTCAACACATCCCTCAGAACACGTAATACACAACCCGCCCCCCTCCGTTCAACATCCTAGCCCCGAATTGCCCAATTCCAATCCCCACCAATAATCGTGATGGCAGGCAATCCCCGCAGATGGTACAATAAGTCTTCCCTCACAAAATTCGCTTTTACTCGTGTATTGCTCGACGCCGGCACATACACTCCTGTGAAACATACCCTTCTATCACCCTTTACACCATCTACCCGCACAACCCTCCCCCCTGCCTCCTCCCAACCCGTGACACGCAAGAGGCTGGTCTCCTTTATCGCTATCTCCACCCCCCCTTTCAACTGCCAAGCACAACTAACATACAACAACAACTCACTACCAATCTTATGATTGTGTTCCTGCAAGAAACACACATCCACCTGGAACCTACGTAAGAACCATAATAACCACACAGTTTTGATCTCAGCCTTGAGACCGTTCACATTTAGAGTGACACACCTGAAATTTATAAGAACGGCGGCTTCCCTCTATGCCTCTGTGGCTTGCCTACCATCCCTTTTCCTGTGCGTCGACCCGACACTTCACCAGACTTTCCCCTGGCTCCCTCCCCAACTTTTACCCTTTCACTACATAAATCAGGATCCACTAGATCCTTTTGGTCCAGCAACTCCTCATTATTTGCCCAAGCTTTTCTGCCCGGCCTCTGCCCCGCCGTGAGTACCTCCTCGGCCTCAACCGTACCAGCCGGCCTTTTCCTAGAACCACTACCCACACACATGTCTTCATCCGACAAATACTCCTGATGGACCTCCACCTCCACCACTTGCTCTAAGCGAGTTCCACACAATGTTTGTACCACAGACTGCTGTTCCTCCCTCACATCAGCCTCGGCAACACTTAAGGCGGAGGTCCCCGACCCGTCCAAAAAACCTCTCAACACATCCTCCAGTAAATCTTCCTGAGGAACATCGTTCCTTCCTGATGGAGCCCCCGGCGGTCCTGTCTGCTCCCCCGAGCCTACCGGGAGTGTAACACACTCCCGGTAGGCTCGGTCAGTCCATCAATCTATTCAAGATTGATGGACTGGCCACATCGACTCAAGGTCGAGGGACTGATTACCTCATTCTCCTCCTGTTCTTCATGTTTATCCTTTGTATGGACTGATGAAGCCACTAAAGATACCAAAGAGTTGCACATGTGTCTAATTTAACAACGTGTCGGTTCTTTGAACCATTCATCTACAATGAACAGGTTATATACATTATATACATTGTGACCCATTCAGGGGTTGCAATACCCCCTCATCATGACAAACGGTCGCACTAGGAGTTGCATTAATGTCTTTCACATGATTACTGTGATTACTCGTGTCACTTTAATAACACAATTTAATAAAAATTCAGAGTCACTCTTGTGCCAACACTTCTTATTTTTCAGTGTTTATTTCACTATAAGTTATGCCCCTCGTACTAGGGCAGTACACAGTATCTTATCTCTGCATACTAGTGGTTATGTACAACAGTATAGAGACAGGATAGCGTAGACAAGCATGACACGTTGTGGCTCGATCATAGTATTGGAGACTGTCTATTAGAAAAGAATTCTTGTGCAATAGACAATTTTTATATTGCTTATATTTGCGATAATAGCAAAATCGTAAATACATTGCTTTATATTATTATTTGACTTAGTTATATTTATTCGGTAGGATGTAACATTTATATATTATTCATTGCTCATAGTTCGAGTGTTAAGTAGCTAACAACATTGTCTAACAATCGTTGTGCTCGTTATGCTGCCAGCTTCTCTGTGTTGCTGGGCAGCAGGAGCACAGAGTCTCGTGATCAGGGGGAGTGATCACACCTTGCCTGTAGTAGTCTGCCAGGGCTGCGCTGTCTCTTGTCAGTTGGACGTTCTCCTAACAAGACTTAACACACTCCTCTCCCTCATGGGCCCTTGTTGGAGGATCGTCTCTGTCGCTTTCTTGTTGTTGGTTCTGTGGAACTCTGTTCATACAACATTGCCTAGACTTAGTGATTTTCGACGTTGTACTGAGGTTGTGTGTCGCTTAGACGCTCTAAGTAACTCAGTTCCTGAGCTGTAGCTTCTGACCTAATTTGTACTGGTATCTGTGTACTGTCACAGTCGGGGATTTTCTAATGCTGAACTTAGATTCAGTAGTATGGGAGTTTTGTGACTTTTGTGGAGGATCTGCAGATGGTCGCTACTTAGTGTCGTTATATTATCTCTCTTGTTCCTGATACTGTGTCGCTGTTGCTTGTTACATTGATGTTCGGCTTATCAGTCGTTTTATTGTTCAAGCAAGCTGTTCTGATTGCCAGATTGGTCAAGAAGTTAGTTTATGTGAGGACTTTTAGTCAGTCACTGGTTAAGTCTAGTCGAGTCTTGAGACACAGCGAATTACTTAGAGCACTTACACACATACACACAAACTTGTATATATTTGTATTAAGTTGTTAAATTCTAATAATGTACCAGACGCTACTTATAAGCCATAAAGATGTGATATGTGCCTTCAGCACAACATTACTGTACACGAGAGAAGTGATTTATTATTTTGTTTATATTGATTAATTTAATTTGATAATATAGGCCTAGACAACTTTATTAATAACCTTATTAAAATGTTAATTTCTTTAGTAGCCTACCAGTTGTAATCCTGAAACACTATTAAATCTTACCGAATTCTAATGGATAATTGGACCAGGATACTGACTACTTGTTACAAAAACCCAGTAACAGGCTGGATGCTAGAAGGGCAGTCCTTTCTAGTATTCACTGGAGATCTCTATGCTTATTAGATATCGCATTTTTTGTAACATTACTGTGCTGCTGATCTGTTGTTAAACCTCTCCACTAAGTGGCACCAGTCACTGGATGAATCCAAAGTCAGCTGTGTGGTAGCACTGGACATTGCTGGTGCTTTCGACCGGGTGTGGCACCAGGGCCTCTAAGCAAAACTTCAAGCACTGGGAACTGCAGGCTCTATGCTATGTCTCCTCAGTGATTACCTTCATGGTAGATCTCTAAGGGTAGTTCTCAATGGAACGGAATCAGCAAGACATCCCATTGGGGCAAGTTTTCCACAAGGAAGCATGCTGGGACCATTGTTATGGAATGTCTACTTCAACGACCTTCTTCATCCCATCCCAGAATCCCATGCATATGCAGAAGACTGTACACACTTATCCAAGAGAAGAAATGCCAGCTGCTCTAAGCTACATCAATCACCAGCTAAGAGCTATATCAGCTTGGGGAAATAGATGGCAAGTAACATTTGCACCTGAGAAAATGCAAATGATGATGGACTCTAGGCACCATGATGGTAATGCTGGTGCAGTAGTAAGGATGAAAGGGAGGGTGTTGGCACCTGGAGAAGAAGTTGATATCCTTGGGGTGAAATTTGACTCCAAACTAACCATGAAGAACCATGTTGTAAATCTTGCAAACAAGGGAGCCAGGAATCTTATAGCACTTCGCCGTATCTCGCATCTGCTTGACAGTAGGGGTTGCAAGATTCTGTACGAGGCACAAGTACGCTCACTCCTTGAGTATGCTCCACTTTCTTGGTTTGCCTGCCCCTCCCCCCCCTCTAATCTGCGACTGCTTGACAAAGTAGAGAACAGAGGAAGACGTCTCATCTCTCGCCTGGACCCATCCTGGATAGATCAGTCATTTCAGCAGAGCCTTCAACACAGGAGGGATGTGGGTGGCCTTACTGTTATGTACAAGGCCAATATTGTCAAAGTACCACACTTGGATCCACTTCGAGGACAGCGTGAAACAAGCTTTTGTGCCACAAGACAGGCAGAAAGCAGCAACTTCACTCTGGCTGTACCCTTCTCCAGAACATCACTCCATCTGAGATCATATATACCCAGGATGACTCCAGTATGGAACACATTCGTAAAGCATAATGATGTCAACGCGGTAAAAGCAGTTGATAAAATGAAAATGCTGGCCCATAGATGGCTCCAACTTCATCCTATTCCCTACTTGTATGTCTCATAACAATAAAAATGCTTTCAAATGAGCTGATGTAGGTAACAGCTCTTAGCTTGCCAATAAAGTTAGGAATCCTTAACCAATAAATAGCTTTTCAATAAAGCTAGGGATTCTTAACCTAACCTTGTCAAACCCTGTGTAAAAAGAGAGAGAAAGAGAGAGAGAGAGAGAGAGAGAGAGAGAGAGAGAGAGAGAGAGAGAGAGAGAGAGAGAGAGAGAGAGAGAGAGAGAGAGAGACAGACAGACAGACAGACAGACAGACAGACAGAGACAGACAGACAGACAGACAGACAGACAAACAAACAAACAGAGACAGAGACAGAGGGAGAAAGAGAGTAACAATTACACCAAAATATTCAAGTGTTTGATAAAGGTACCATAAAACAAGCTTTCAGTGTTGGGTAACAACATCATATATTCATGTAAATCGTCTATTTCAGAATTCGTTTTATATGATGCTTTTATCTGTAATTGATTTTGTCGACAAACTTACGCGCACATTGTAAGCCGGATGTGATCTTTATTTGTGTCAAATGTAATCTCTAGGTTGCATCCTGTATAATTCTTTAGATTTTATGAGTGTAATTCTTAAGTTTACAGAAGCCTCACGCTCCATTAATTGTAGTCAGGTGATGGACACCCCATGTAAAATGGTTAATATAAAGTCCTTAATCGACATAAAGTCCTTAATCGATATAAAGTCCTTAATCTATACAAAGTCCTTAATCGATATAATGTCCTTAATCGATATAAAGTCCTTAATCGATTTTTTTCCTCCCCGAACCCCAACACCAATTCAGCTTTCCTGTTTCTTGTAATTTATAATTTATCTCAAATATTATTTATACCCCGAAATCTTTTATATTAGCGGTTTTTTAGGAGGGGGATGACTTTCCATGTCACTTTCAGTAATTATTCTCATCATTCGCTTAACATCAAATGCACACAGAAAATTACGATTAAACTTCTTGCATATCGAAATTGTGTACCTCTGTAATCTGTAAATACCTTTGTAACTTGTCGTGATTGTGACTAGACCTACCTGGAGTTCATTACCTTTGTAAATTGTGAGTTCATTACCTCTGTAACTTGCTCAGCTATCAAAACTTTGGAGTCCAGTCCCTGGACCAATTATGTACCTCTGTAATCTTTTGACTACCGCCCACAGGATGGGTATGGGGTGCATAATAAACATATTAAACTAACTAAAATATCGAAAGACAATACTAGTCTCACTAGTGATCCATGATGGATTCCACTTTTTACACATTATCATTCTGATTATTTGAGTAAGACTTTCAATCCCTCTAATTGATATTATGTGGCCCATTGTAGTGCCTTTTTCGTAAGATTATTTTCCCATCAGGTTCTGATATGGTGATTAACAAATATATTCTTACATTACAGAAAAGTGTAGCCCACCTACCCGTCCTCTTAATTTTTGAAATGTTTCTTGATTTGTTGTTCTCCAGGTGTTCCACAGTCCTCATTTTAATTACAAAATATTAATAAATGTTTAGTACAGTGCTACCTCCTTCTATGATTAAATATTTTGATGACAATTCCTAGTTTTCATCTTTCTGTAAATTTTCCTGTTTCCTGTGACAAGTTAAGGATTTTTAAGTGTCAAAGATTGTTTCTGTGTCTTCACTCAGAGTTCATTGTGGTACTTTAAATCAATTACGACCTTGGTAATTTCTGTAATAATGAACTCACCTATATATCATGCACTACTGAGGGAGGGGGGGGGGTAGGTAAAAGACAAATACGAACGCTACTTAATCTTCAATCTTTCATATATGCTTCTTGACTCCACTTGTATTTCATTATAATATTTTTTTATATATTCATCACGTCTATATATTTAAATCGACATTTATGCACTTTAGCAAAGTTAACAAACTACTTAAAAAAATCATATGAAGAGAAACTCTCACTTGTGAAATAGTTTGCGTGAATTTTACATTTTGCTCTTTCGCAAAAAAAAAAAAAAAAAAAAAAAAAAAAAAAAAAAAAAAAAAAAAAAAAAAAAAAAAAAAAAAAAAAAAAAAATGGTCACAAAGTATTCTTATCGTGAAATGCAGCTTCATTTATTTTTTATATACATCCTGAATCAACTCAGGATTCAAAAAACATTTTGAGTAGAAATTAAAGATAAAACGATCAATTAGAAATAGTACATATTACTACAAAAATCGTTCTACATGACCATAATTTTTAAAGAGGTGGACCGGTAAGCCAGCGGAAGGCCTCGGTCAGATGACCAAAAGCTCCAAAGGGGGGTCATCATCTGACTATGACCCGCGTCAGGAAACATTTGTCCTGTTTCCTGACGAACTATACCTAACCTAACCTATCAATCAGAAGGACCTTTATTTACCTCTATGCACGACTGCAGAACCAGAAGATTTTTACTGTCATGAGGTGACCCGAACGGTTCCCAGAAACTGAATTTTTCACTAAGAATCATATCAAACTTTTCTTCAGAAATATGCTAGAGATGTAAATATTAATAATATCTTTAATTCAAATCAATTGAATAAACTTGAGGGATTAAATAAAATTAATATTTTCTCAAAGGATAAATATTTCGGTTTTGATATTTGGAAAAACAAGAGACAGTTCCTAAAACGCAGCGTGTCTACCTTGAGACATTTTTTCCAGCTAATGATGATCTTAGGAGGCAGTGGAAGGATCACTCGAGGCATTATTGTATTCACGGTGATCTCTTCGTGAGCGCAACTTGTGCAATATTTCGGTTTTGATATTTGAAAAAACAAGAGACAGTTCCTAAAACGCAGCGTGTCTACCTTGAGACATTTTTTCCAGCTAATGATGATCTTAGGAGGCAGTGGAAGGATCACTCGAGGCATTATTGTATTCACGGTGATCTCTTCGTGAGCGCAACTTGTGCAACCCTTATGCCTTCATATACAAATAAAAGAGAGAGAGAAAGAGAGAGAGAGAGAGACAGACAGAGACAGAACCAGAGACAGACAGACAGAGAGAATTTGGCTGTGAGTTCCTTTTGTCAAAGTGTAATATATATATATATATATATATATATATATATATATATATATATATATATATATATATATTATTTTTTATTATTATCACACTGGCCGATTCCCACCAAGGCAGGGTGGCCCGAAAAAGAAAAACTTTCACCATCATTCACTCCATCACTGTCTTGCCAGAAGGGTGCTTTACACTACAGTTTTTAAACTGCAACATTAACACCCCTCCTTCAGAGTGCAGGCACTGTACTTCCCATCTCCAGGACTCAAGTCCGGCCTGCCAGTTTCCCTGAATCCCTTCATAAATGTTACTTTGCTCACACTCCAACAGCACGTCAAGTATTAAAAACCATTTGTCTCCATTCACTCCTATCAAACACGCTCACGCATGCCTGCTGGAAGCCCAAGCCCCTCGCACACAAAACCTCCTTTACCCCCTCCCTCCAACCCTTCCTAGGCAGACCCCTACACCGCCTTCCTTCCACTACAGACTGATACACTCTTGAAGTCATTCTGTTTCGCTCCATTCTCTCTACATGTCCGAACCACCTCAACAACCCTTCCTCAGCCCTCTGGACAACAGTTTTGGTAATCCCGCACCTCCTCCTAACTTCCAAACTACGAATTCTCTGCATTATATTCACACCACACATTGCCCTCAGACATGACATCTCCACTGCCTCCAGCCTTCTCCTCGCTGCAACATTCATCACCCACGCTTCACACCCATATAAGAGCGTTGGTAAAACTATACTCTCATACATTCCCCTCTTTGCCTCCAAGGACAAAGTTCTTTGTCTCCACAGACTCCTAAGTGCACCACTCACTCTTTTTCCCTCATCAATTCTATGATTCACCTCATCTTTCATAGACCCATCCGCTGACACGTCCACTCCCAAATATCTGAATACATTCACCTCCTCCATACTCTCTCCCTCCAATCTGATATTCAATCTTTCATCACCTAATCTTTTTGTTATCCTCATAACCTTACTCTTTCCTGTATTCACCTTTAATTTTCTTCTTTTGCACACCCTACCAAATTCATCCACCAATCTCTGCAGCTTCTCTTCAGAATCTCCCAAGAGCACAGTGTCATCAGCAAAGAGCAGCTGTGACAACTCCCACTTTGTGTGTGATTCTTTATCTTTTAACTCCACGCCTCTTGCCAAGACCCTCGCATTTACTTCTCTTACAACCCCATCTATAAATATATTAAACAACCACGGTGACATCACACATCCTTGTCTAAGGCCTACTTTTACTGGGAAAAAATTTCCCTCTTTCCTACATACTCTAACTTGAGCCTCACTATCCTCGTAAAAACTCTTCACTGCTTTCAGTAACCTACCTCCTACACCATACACTTGCAACATCTGCAACATTGCCCCCCTATCCACCCTGTCATACGCCTTTTCCAAATCCATAAATGCCACAAACACCTCTTTAGCCTTATCTAAATACTGTTCACTTATATGTTTCACTGTAAACACCTGGTCCACACACCCCCTACCTTTCCTAAAGCCTCCTTGTTCATCTGCTATCCTATTCTCCGTCTTACTCTTAATTCTTTCAATTATAACTCTACCATACACTTTACCAGGTACACTCAACAGACTTATCCCCCTATAATTTTTGCACTCTCTTTTATCCCCTTTGCCTTTATACAAAGGAACTATGCATGCTCTCTGCCAATCCCTAGGTACCTTACCCTCTTCCATACATTTATTAAATAATTGCACCAACCACTCCAAAACTATATCCCCACCTGCTTTTAACATTTCTATCTTTATCCCATCAATCCCGGCTGCCTTACCCCCTTTCATTTTACCTACTGCCTCACGAACTTCCCCACACTCACAACTGGCTCTTCCTCACTCCTACAAGATGTTATTCCTCCTTGCCCTATACACGAAATCACAGCTTCCCTATCTTCATCAACATTTAACAATTCCTCAAAATATTCCCTCCATCTTCCCAATACCTCTAACTCTCCATTTAATAACTCTCCTCTCCTATTTTTAACTGACAAATCCATTTGTTCTCTAGGCTTTCTTAACTTGTTAATCTCACTCCAAAACTTTTTCTTATTTTCAACAAAATTTGTTCATAACATCTCACCCACTCTCTCATTTGCTCTCTTTTTACATTGCTTCACCACTCTCTTAACCTCTCTCTTTTTCTCCATATACTTTTCCCTCATTGCATCACTTCTACATTGTAAAAACTGCTGGTTTCTTTTTCTGTCTCATAAACACGCTAGATAACAGGGATATCTTGCTACTCCTACTTACACTTTGGTCACACTTCACAGACACGCACATGCATATATATATATACATACATCTAGGTTTTTCCCCTTTTTCTAAATAGCTCTTGTTCTTTTTTATTTCTTCTATTGTCCATGGGGAAGTGGAAAAGAATCTTTCCTCCGTAAGCCATGCGTGTCGTATGAGGCGACTAAAATGCCGGGAGCAATGGGCTAGTAACCCCTTCTCCTGTATACATTTACTAAAAAAGAGAAGAAGAAAAACTTTATAAAACTGGGATGCTTAAATGTGCGTGGATGTAGTGCGGATGACAAGAAACAGATGATTGCTGATGTTATGAATGAAAAGAAGTTGGATGTCCTGGCTCTAAGTGAAACAAAGCTGAAGGGGGTAGGAGAGTTTCAGTGGGGGGAAATAAATGGGATTAAATCTGGAGTATCTGAGAGAGTTAGAGCAAAGGAAGGGGTAGCAGTAATGTTAAATGATCAGTTATGGAAGGAGAAAAGAGAATATGAATGTGTAAATTCAAGAATTATGTGGATTAAAGTAAAGGTTGGATGCGAGAAGTGGGTCATAATAAGCGTGTATGCACCTGGAGAAGAGAGGAATGCAGAGGAGAGAGAGAGATTTTGGGAGATGTTAAGTGAATGTATAGGAGCCTTTGAACCAAGTGAGAGAGTAATTGTGGTAGGGGACCTGAATGCTAAAGTAGGAGAAACTTTTAGAGAGGGTGTGGTAGGTAAGTTTGGGGTGCCAGGTGTAAATGATAATGGGAGCCCTTTGATTGAACTTTGTATAGAAAGGGGTTTAGTTATAGGTAATACATATTTTAAGAAAAAGAGGATAAATAAGTATACACGATATGATGTAGGGCGAAATGACAGTAGTTTGTTGGATTATGTATTGGTAGATAAAAGACTGTTGAGTAGACTTCAGGATGTACATGTTTATAGAGGGGCCACAGATATATCAGATCACTTTCTAGTTGTAGCTACACTGAGAGTAAAAGGTAGATGGGATACAAGGAGAATAGAAGCATCAGGGAAGAGAGAGGTGAAGGTTTATAAACTAAAAGAGGAGGGAGTTAGGGTAAGATATAAACAGCTATTGGAGGATAGATGGGCTAATGAGAGCATAGGCAATGGGGTCGAAGAGGTATGGGGTAGGTTTAAAAATGTAGTGTTAGAGTGTTCAGCAGAAGTTTGTGGTTACAGGAAAGTGGGTGCAGGAGGGAAGAGGAGCGATTGGTGGAATGATGATGTAAAGAGAGTAGTAAGGGAGAAAAAGTTAGCATATGAGAAGTTTTTACAATGTAGAAGTGATATATATATATATATATATATATATATATATATATATATATATATATATATATATATATATATATATATATATATATATATATACATATATATATAAATATATATATATATATATATATATATATATATATATATATATATATATATATATATATATATATATATATATATATATATATATATATATATATATATATATATTATTTTATTATTATTTTTTATTATCACACTGGCCGATTCCCACCAAGGCAGGGTGGCCCGAAAAAGAAAAACTTTCACCATCATTCACTCCATCACTGTCTTGCCAGAAGGGTGCTTTACACTACAGTTTTTAAACTGCAACATTAACACCCCTCCTTCAGAGTGCAGGCACTGTACTTCCCATCTCCAGGACTCAAGTCCGGCCTGCCGGTTTCCCTGAATCCCTTCATAAATGTTACTTTGCTCACACTCCAACAGCACGTCAAGTATTAAAAACCATTTGTCTCCATTCACTCCTATCAAACACGCTCACGCATGCCTGCTGGAAGTCCAAGCCCCTCGCACACAAAACCTCCTTTACCCCCTCCCTCCAACCCTTACTAGGCCGACCCCTACCCCGCCTTCCTTCCACTACAGATTGATACATTCTTGAAGTTATTCTGTTTCGCTCCATTCTCTCTACATGTCCGAACCACCTCAACAACCCTTCCTCAGCCCTCTGGACAACATATATATATATATATATATGAAAAACAACCACTCAGAAAGAATAGAGAAATTCCAATCGCTTTCGTGACTACTCACATTATCAAGGAACTATGAAAGTAAAGCATCCAAGGAAGCTATATAAGGGGTCTGGCCAGCACCTCACTATCAGATCCCACAACGGTTAAACACCTGACGCGCGCCGACCCAACTTGGATAGGTCCTTTGCACAACTCACCCACAAACTATTCTACCCAAGAAAATTTAAAAATTATTATTTGTCCAGTGTATTATTAAATTCTTCCCAAATTCTATTAATTATAAATGGATCTAATTTATATAAACCAAAGGAAATATTCATATTATTGTCAAAACTGCTTTTTATGAAACAAGATTCAATTATATTCCTGTCGACCATGGACTTGCTTGATACTACTTTCTCAATTTTTTGAAAATCAATTGGATGGTTAAAATATCTTACATGAATAAATAGAGCATTGGAATCTTGTCCAGTTCTAATGCTATATTTATGTTGAACTAAGATTAAAACAACATAAATATAGCATTAGAACTGGAAAAGATTCCAAATGCTCTTGCTATTTGACCAGTTTTACATATTCGGCACGACATATACATATATATATATATATATATATATATATATATATATATATATATATATATATATATATATATATATATATATATATATATATATTATCACACTGGCCGATTCCCACCAAGGCAGGGTGGCCCGAAAAAGAAAAACTTTCACCATCATTCACTCCATCACTGTCTTGCCAGAAGGGTGCTTTACACTACAGTTTTTAAACTGCAACATTAACACCCCTCCTTCAGAGTGCAGGCACTGTACTTCTCATCTCCAGGACTCAAGTCCGGCCTGCCGGTTTCCCTGAACCCCTTCATAAATGTTACTTTGCTCACACTCCAACAGCACGTCAAGTATTAAAAACAATTTGTGTCCATTCACTCCTATCAAACACGCTCATGCATACCTGCTGGAAGTCCAAGCCCCTCGCACACAAAACCTCCTTTACCCCCTCTCCATAACCTTTCCTAGGCCGACCCCTACACCGCCTTCCTTCCACTACAGACTGATACACTCGTGAAGTCATTCTGTTTCGCTCCATTCTCTCTACATGTCCGAACCACCTCAAAAACCCTTTCTCAGCCCTCTGGACAACAGTTTTGGTAATCCCGCACCTCCTCCTAACTTCCAAACTACGAATTCTCTGCATTATATTCACACCACACATTGCCCTCAGACATGACATCTCCACTGCCTCCAGCCTTCTCCTCGCTGCAACATTCATCACCCATGCTTCACACCCATATAAGAGTGTTGGTAAAACTATACTCTCATACATTCCCCTCTTTGCCACCAAGGACAAAGTTCTTTGTCTCCACAGACTCCTAAGTGCACCACTCACTCTTTTCCCCTCATCAATTCTATGATTCACCTCATCTTTCATAGACCCATCCGCTGACACGTCCACTCCCAAATATCTGAATACATTCACCTCCTCCATACTCTCTCCCTCCAATCTGATATTCAATCTTTCATCACCTAATCTTTTTGTTATCCTCATAACCTTACTCTTTCCTATATTCACCTTTAATTTTCTTCTTTTGCACACCCTACCAAATTCATCCACCAATCTCTGCAACTTCTCTTAAGAATCTCCCAAGAGCACAGTGTCATCAGCAAAGAGCAGCTGTGACAACTCCCACTTTGTATGTGATTCTTTATCTTTTAACTCCACGCCTCTTGCCAAGACCCTCGCATTTACTTCTCTTACAACCCCATCTATAAATATATTAAACAACCACGGTGACATCACACATCCTTATCTAAGGCCTACTTTTACTGGGAAATAATTTCCCTCTTTCCTACATACTCTAACTTGAGCCTCACTATCCTCGTAAAAACTCTTCACTGCTTTCAGTAACCTACCTCCTACATCATACACTTGCAACATCTGCCACATTGTCCCCCTATCCACCCTGTCATATATATATATATATATATATATATATATATATATATATATATATATATATATATATATATATATATATATATATGTATGTATGTATGTATGTAAGAGGCGACTAAAATGCCGGGAGCAAGGGGCTAGTAACCCCTTCTCATGTATATATTACTAAATATAAAAGGAGAAACTTTCGTTTTTCCTTTTGGGCCACCCCACCTCGGTGGTGTGTGTGTGTGTGTGTGTGTGTGTGTGTGTGTGTGTGTGTGTGTGTGTGTGTGTGTGTGTGTGTGTGTGTGTGTGTTTGTGTGTGTGAGTGTGTGTGTGTGTGTGTGTGTGTGTGTGTGTGTGTGTGTGTGTGTTTGTGTGTGTGTGTGTGTGTGTGTGTGTGTTTGTGTGTGTGAGTGTGTGAGTGTGTGTGTGTGTGTGTGTGTGTGTGTGTGTGTGTGTGTGTGTGTGTGTGTGTGTGTGTTTGTGTGTGTGAGTGTGAGTGTGTGTGTGTGTGTGTGTGTGTGTGTGTGTGTGTGTGTGTGTGTGTGTGTGTGTGTGTGTGTGTGTGTGTG